>NC_045995.1:16858620-17094939 GCF_010909765.2 Amblyraja radiata | reverse complement strand
TTTGCGGAAGGCAGATATGGGGGAGATGGGAAGATGTGGCGTGTGGTGAGGTCACACGCCTTGTACTCGCTAGAATTTAGAGGATTAAGGGGGGTTCTTATCGAAAGTTATAACATTCTTAAGGAGTTGGACAGGAAGATTATTCCCGATGTTGGGGAATGCCAGAACAAGGGATCGCAGTTTAAGGATAAGAGGGAAGTCTTTTAGGACCGAGATGAGAAAAACATTTTTCACACAGAGAGTGGTGAATCTGTGGAATTATCTGCCACAGAAGGTAGTTGAGGCCACACAGTTCATTGTCTATATTTAAGAGGGAGTTAGATGTGGCCCTTGTGGCTAAAGGGATCAGGGGATATGGAGAGAAGGCAGGTACAGGATACTGAGTTGGATGATCAGCCATGATCATATTGAATGGCGAATGGTGCAGGCTCGAAGGGCTGAATGGCCTCTACTCCTGCACCTATTGTATATGTTTATATGTGTCTAATGGGGGCGGTGATGTTGGTGAGAGTGTGATAATGGGGGCGATGATGTTGGTGAGAGTGTGGTAATGGGGGTGTTGGTGGTTCTCGTGGGAGGGTGGGTGGGTGTGTGGGTGTGACCAGAAACTGCCGGAGGTTCGGTGGGGCAGGTGGGTGGATCTACGGTGGGTGGATCTTGGTGGCGGAATCGGAGGTCACCAGGGTCGCAAGAGTCATCTGTGGACCAGGTCACTGAGGATGCTCAGTGTGTTGGGGAGAGAGGGGGGGGGGGGCGGTGAGCAGATGGGATGGAGAGGGAACGGATTCCTAAACCCCACGACGCTGAGTGCATTTTACAATCAGAGAAACGGGCGATTTCACCAATTGTTTGAACTGCTGCCTGAACTTAGTCTGGGTGAGGGCGTAAAGAGCCGTGTTTGTGCAGCAGCTCAGCATCTGCAACGTGAAGCCCAGTTCGCCAATGAAGCTGGCTGGAGTGACCCAGCTAGGAATTAAATAAGACAGTCTGAACCACACAAGATATACCGCATAGACCACCCACAACACGATGAAATTCCCCGAGATAACCAGCAATAAAATGAGGGATTTCCTGCGGCTTTCCATCTCCGTGTCTCTGCCACTTCCCCCACTGCTGGGACCCCGCAATCTCCTGCGGGATCTGCTCGCCACTAACACGTATCTGATGGTCAAAGTGTTAAACACAACAATGAGGACAAATGGCATCACGGGGGTGATGATATACTGTAGAAACTCCCCGATTCCCCAGGCCAGTGAGTAATGAACACCGGGTCTTTCCAAACAAAACCAGGGCTGATTAGATACCATGTACCAACCGCTCCACATAAAATACCAGAAGATGTTCTTTAAACAGCTCAGCACGGTCACTGTCCCCAGAACCACAGCCGCTGTTCTCTCGGTGCAATAGTTTGTTTTCAGCTTCTGGCAACAAATGGCCACAAATCGATCAAAGGTGAAGGTGACGGTGAACCAGACAGAACATTCGGTGATGGCGTAGAGGAAGAGGGCGTGGATATTACACACTGGGACATAGAACAGGAACCGAAATGCTTGAGAGTAAGCAATGGGAATGTGCCTCATTATCAGGTCGACAATAATGACCAGTAGATCGGCCGTTGCCATGGCCATCAGGTAGCGAGTGACACCAGTGGAGAGACCGCACTTTCCCCGGGACAGGACCACAATGGTCAGCGTGTTCACTGTGAGGAGGGAGGGAAGTTAACAGAGACATGACACACAGCCAGCGGACAAAGCAAACTCGGCAGATTCATCGAGGCGAGGGGGAAATCAAATGCACAATCCCGTTCTGGGATTGTAGAAGATTGTCTAACGAGGCTGTCTAGTAGTAACTACTGAAGGAATTAAATTATTCTGCAACTGCTCGATTACTAAACAGATGAGAATCTGCAGTTAGGAGGGTTGGGATAAAGAATCAGATCTGTGTCTGACCATTTCTCACTTCACCATGGGAGTTTAGCTCTTTGCTTCACTGTGAGTGAATCAAAGATTATACAGCAGAGTAGGTATGAGCGAGCGAGGGAAGTGAGCGGAGGAAGGAGTTCATGGACTTTATTGCCATCTGCATCGGTGCAAGGGAGGTGATGGTACATTAGACAATCTTGCTTACAGCAGCATGGTAAGAAACATAGACTGAAACCGCCGACATAAACACAGGCGGGTGACACATACTTACACAGAATGTACACGTCAATTCTGCAGGGCGGGCGGGCGGGTTGCAGAACCAACTCGCGTGTTTAATAAACAAAGACATTGGGACAACATTTGAAAACAAGTCTACACAGAGAATGTTTCCACTAGTGGGAGAGTCTAGGACCAGAGCTCACATCCTCGGAATTAAAAGGGCGTTCCTTTAGGAAGGAGATGAGGTGGAATATAGAAACATAGAAACATAGACAATAGGTGCAGGAGTAGAGGCCATTCGGCCTTTCGAGCCTTCATTCACCATTATGCAATATGATCATGGCTGATCATCCAACTCAGTATCCTGTACCTGCCTTCTCTCCATACCCCCTGATCCCTTTAGCCACAAGGGCCACATCTAACTTCCTCTTAAATATAGCCAATGAACTGGCCTCAACTACCTTCTGTGGCAGAGAATTCCACAGATTCAACACTCTCTGTGTGTGAAAAAATGTTTTTCTCACCTCGGTCCTAAAAGATTTCCCCCTTATCGTTAAACTGTGACCCCTTGTTCTGGACTTCCCCAACATCGGGAATAATCTTCCTGCATCTAGCCTGTCCAACCCCTTAAGAATTTTGTAAGTTTCTATAAGATCCCCCCCCCCTCAATCTTCTAAGTACACGCCAAGTCTATCCAGTCTTTCTTCATATGAAAGTCCTGACATCCCATGAATCAGTCTGGTGAACCTTCTCTGTACTCCCGCTGTGGAAAGAATAGCTTTCCTCAGATTAGGGGACCAAAACTGTACGCAATACTCCAGGTGTGGTTTCACCAAGACCCTGTACAACTGCAGTAGAATCTCTGATCCCCACAAACTGGCAGCATCAACACATTACCCATTACTCTGTCGAAGATTTCTTCAAGGGACACGTATGTCATGGATTGTCCGAGCTACAGACATTTATACCGGATCCCGTCACTGCCGCTTCTCGCCTGCTGTTGCGCGGGAATTTGGACGGGGACTTACCTGGAAGAGCAACAAGGGCTAGCACGGGATAAAGGACAGGCTGTATAACTCTGAGTGCATAGTAGATTCGATCACTTATGCTGGCCCAAGTACTTAAAACATAGTCAGCATAAAAGAAGACTCCCTTCTCCATGGCGGCAACTTCCCAGTCTACCGTTTTCACAGACCGATCCACTTGTGTAACACCGCACGAACTCTCTCACTGTTCCCCGATTACACTCGGTGACATTCACTTCACTCTTTAATATTCCCGGATTCCGAAACATCCATCTAACATCCCACTTTATTGTCCACAGATTCCCAATGGGTTTTCTCCCTCTGTGGATGGAGCTGCTGCTCTCTGTGTGTCTGTCTGTCGGTGACGGGCGGGATGATCCCACCAACACTCACATATCTCAGCAACAACAGGAATGGTTTATATTGGGAACTCGGAAATCCCCAGTGGGTGGGTGACACAACCGGGCTCCGTGTAGACTGACGTTAATTACACTCACTGAACAAACATCTACTGTTAACTCTTTTGTGTCCGGGCACAAAGTGCCTCACTCCCTCACGGAAAGGGCACCAGTCATCATGGGTGATGATATCCAGTCTATATGTTCTGTCTAGTGGACAGTTAGTGCCGGGGGAGGGAGCAATCTACAGGCCTGGTAGAATCCGCACCATCTCTCCGCAATCTCGATAATCGTGAGCAGTCGCCTGAAATCCCAATGTTCAGTTTATTCGTTTCAATTGACTAGTGCATTTTAGGAATCTTCATTCATTTAATCTGACATCTTGAAATATAGAAACATAGAACATAGGTGCAGGAGTAGAGGCCATACGTCCCTTCGAGCCTGCACCGCCATTCAATATGATCATGGCTGATCATCCAACTCAGTATCCTGTACCTGCCTTCTCTCCATACCCCCTGATCCCTTTAGCCACAAGGACCACATCTAACTCCCTCTTAAATATAGCCAATGTACTGGCCTCAACTACCGTCTGCGGTAAAGCATTCCGCAGATTCACCACTCTGTGTGAAAAATGACTTTCTCATCTCGGTCCTAAAAGACTTCACCCTTATCCTTAAACTGTGTGGCCCCTTCATCTGGACTTCCCCAACATCGGGAACAATCTTCCTGCATCTAGCCTATCCAGCCCCTTAAGATTTTGTTAGTTTCTAGAAGACCCCCCCTCAATTTTCTAAATTCTAGCGAGTACAATCCGAGTGTATTCAATCTTTCTTCATATGGAAGTACTGACATCCCAGGAATCAGTCTGGTGAACCTTCTCTGTACTCCCTCTATGGCAATAATGTATTTCCTCAGATTAGGAGACGCAAACTGTACGCAATACTCCAGGTGTGGTCTCACCAAGACCCTGTACAACTGCTGTAGAAACTCCCTGCTCCTGTACTCAAATCCTTTTGCTATGGATGCTAACATACCATTCACTTTCTTAGAAACATAGATGATGGATAGGACAGGTCGATGGCCACCACGTTGTTTGATCTCCTGCATTCCTGGGCTTTCGAAGTGCCGAACCAGGCCCTGTGGCAACCGTTCATTATGGTCTCTACCTTAGACTGGTAGAAGATCGGGAGAACATTCATCACCACGCCGATGGCCTTTCTCCTCGACTCTAACACAGTCAAGTCGGTTGACTTTATTTATGATTCAATCAATTTGTTGGGTCCACGACAGATCTTCAGAAATATTCACGGCAAGGAACATAACGTTGTTGACTCTCTCCACCATCGAACCGTGGATGAAGACAGGTTAATCGATCCTCGGCCTTCCTCTTCTAAAATCAGTAATATACCACTTGCCCGTGGGAAACACATTGACGAAGGGCGTGTGAGGTGTCGTGGATCGGACCAGGGGGATAGGATGGAATCCAGGTATGTGGAAAGTAATTCAGTGGGGGCAAGAACACGCTGAAACAATGGGTCTACCTGGACAGTCAGAGAAGCACGTTGGGACTGGGTTCCAAATGCTGTGCCTATATTCATGAAGGGCTGCAAGGAACATGCGGGGAACTATAGGCCGGTATGGTTAACATCTGTAGTTGGTAAATTGCTGGAGAGTATTCTGTGGGGTAGGATATGACTGAATGATTGAGTGAGTGAATGAATGAGTGAATGATTGAATCAATGAATGAATGAGTGAGTGAATGAGTGAATGAGTGAGTGAATGAATGAGTGAGTGAGTGAATGAATGAATGAATGAATGAATAAATGAATGCATGAATGAGTGAGTGAGTGAGTGAGTGAGTGAGTGAATTAATGAGTGAGTGAGTGAGTGAGTGAGTGAATGAATGAATGAATGAATGAATGAATGAATGAATGAATGAATGAATGAATGAATGAAGAATGAATGAGTGAATGAATTAATGAATGAATGAATGTATGAGTGAATGAATGAATGAGTGAGTGAGTGAGTGAGTGAGTGAGTGAGTGAGTGAGTGAGTGAGTGAGTGAGTGAGTGAGTGAGTGAGTGAATGAATGAATGAATGAATGATTGAATGAATGAATGAATGGAGTGATTGAATTAATTAATGAATGAGTGAATGAATGAATGCATGAGTGAGTGAGTGAGTGAGTGAATGAATGAATGGTGAATGAATTAATTAATGAATGATTGAATGTATGAATGAGTTCATTGGCCAAGTAAACACATACAATGATTTAGCCTTAGTGAATTTACAGGCATTTGGGTGGGCAAGGGCTGATTAGGGACTGTCAGCATGGTTTTGTATGTTGGAGGTCGAATCTCACAAATATAATTGATTTTTTCGAAGACGTGAGAAATAAGGTTGATGTAAGCAGAGCTGTGGATGTTGTGTACATGGACTTTATAAAAAGAAGAATCGAATCTAGGAGCAAATAGGTCCTTCTGCAGTTGCACTAGTGAGACCACACCTGGAGTACTGTGTGCAGTTTTGGCCTGTTGGTCTTCATCACAAGAGGAGTTGAGTAAATGAATAAATAGGTCCTTCTGCAGTTGTACAGGGCCCTGGTGAGACCACACCTGGAGTATTGTGTGCAGTTTTGGTCCCCTAATTTGAGGAAGGGCATTCTTGCCAGTGTGGGAGGCCCAGCGTAGGCTCACCTGGTTAATTCCCGGGATGGCGGGACTGTCATATGCAGAGAGAATGGAGCGGCTGGGCTTGTACACTCTGGTGTTTAGAAGGATGAGAGGAGATCTCATTGAAACGTATAAGATTGTTAAGGTTTGGACCCGCTAGAGGTAGGAAACATGTTCCCAATGTGGAGGAAGTCCTGAACAAGGGGCCACAGTTTAAGAATAAGGGGTCGGCCATTTCGAATGAAGACGAGGAAACACTTTTTCTCATAGAGTTGTGAGTCTGTGCAATTCTCTGCCACAAAGTGCGGTGGACGCCGGTTCTCTGGATGCTTTCAAGAGATTGCTAGACAGGGCTCTTAAAATAGCGGAGTCAGGGGATATGGGAAGAAGGCATGAATGATAGGGGATGATCAGTCATGATCACATTGAATGGCGGTGCTGGTTCGAAGGGACGAATGGCCCCTACTCCTGCACCTGTTGTCTATTGACTTCAGTAAGGCGTTCGATAAGGTGCCGCATAGTCGGCTACTCTGGAAGGTTCGATCGCATGGGAACCGAAGAGAGATAGCTGAATGGACAGCAAATTGGCTCCATGGAAGGAAGCAGAAAGTGATGGTGGAAGGTTGCTTCTCAGGCTGGATGCCTGTGACTAGTGGTGTGCCTCAGGGTTCAGTGCTGGGCCAGTTACTGTTTGTCATCTACATCAATGTTTTGGATGAGAACATGCAGAGCAACATTAGCAAGTTTGTTGATGATACAAAAGTGAGTGGTTTTGCAGATAGTGAAGATGGTTGTGCAGGCCCGTACGAAGCTTTTCAAAAAGGGGGTTGGTATGACAGGATTACAAAAAACTCAATGTGAAATAATGTGCGCACTGCACACATCACGAGCACGAAGTGTGAAGTCTCTCGATGCCAGGGTCCAGGGCCCGCTTAAGCGTCCTGGAAGCTCAGGGTTTTAGATGCTTTCTGGTGCATTCTGAGCCTTAACAAAGACCAAAAAATTTGAACACATTACACCAATTCTTAAATCCTTACATTGGCTCCCTGTATGTCAGAGAATTGATTTTAAAATCCTGCTGCTCACCTATAAATCACTACATGGTTTAGGGCCAAAGTATATCACTGACATGCTTCCACTATATAAGCCTCCTAGACCGCTAAGATCTTCTGAAACCAATCTGCTAGTGATTCCCAGAGTAAATACAAAACATGGGAAAGCAGGATTTAGTTACTGTGCATCAAATAGCTGGAATAAACTTCCTGAAGATTTAAGACTTGCCTCAACTTTGACCACTTTTAAAACAAGACTGAAAACTTTTATGTTTACGTTAGCTTTCAGCTAAATCTTAACTACATTGCACTTTTAACTTATGCACTTTTTATAATGCATTATTAATTTTGCCTTTCTTTTCTTTTAGTTCTTCTATTTTATTTCATTTTATTATTTCATTTATTGTATGACATGTTTTTATGTGAAGCACTTTGAGTCTGCCTCGTGTATGAAATGTGCTATATAAATAAAGTTGCCTTGCCTTGCCTTGCCTTATTTTGGAGCATTTTTGCACCGGATTTATGACCAAATTTCAGAAATTAACAGGAATCCGGGAGGTATCTTTTTCACACAAAGGGTGTATGTAACGATCTGGCAGAGTAGGTAGTTAAGGCTGGGACTATCTTAATGTTGAAGAGACATTTGGACACGTACATGAATAGGACAGATTTAGATGGATGTGGGCCAAACGCGTGTGAGTGGGACTAGTTTAGATGGGACATGTCGGTCGGTGTGGGCAAGTTGGGCTGAAGGGCCTGTTTCCACACTGCATCATTCTATGACTAAAATTGAAGCAGTAAAATGCATGTAGATAAGTAGAGCAGATTTGAATGAGGAGTGAAATGTAAAGGCAGAGAAAGGTTTATGGGTGGAAGGAACATAGGAAAGGAGGGGGGAGAGTGATTGTTACCTAAACCATTGTGAGCTCCTTTGTTACGGTGTTTGGCCTCTCGTATAACGTCTCTGCTGTCTTTGGTGATGCAGGACAGGACACGAGCTTTGGGACACGGTGTGAAGCTGCTGCCGTCTGTCCCAGCCTGGTAAAAACCTGGATGGAGTGGATTTGGAGAGGATGTTTCCACTGGTGGGAGACTATCGGACCAGTGGCCACAGCCTCAGAATTAAAAGACATTCCTTTAGGAAGGAGATGAACAGACATTTCTTAAGCCAGGCGGTGATGAACTGTGGAATTAATTGCCACAGCCAGCTGTGGAGGTCCAGTTAATGGACATTTTTCAGGAGGAGATTGATAGATTCTTGATTGATACGGATGTCAGAGGTAATGGGGAGAAGGCAGGAGAATGTGTTTGATAGGGAAAGATAGATAGAGTCTTAGAGTGATACAGTGTGGAAACAGGCCCTTCGGTCCAGCATGTCCCATCTGCACTGGTCCCACCTGCCCACGTTTGATCCATACCCCTCCGAACCTGTCCTATCCATGCACCTGTCTAACTGTTTCTTATATGTTGCGATAGTCCCTGCCTCAACTACGTCATCTGGCAGCTTGTGCCATACACCTACCACCCTTTATGTGAAAAACGTACCCCACAGATTCCTATTAAATATTTTGCCCTTCACCTTCAACCTATGTCCTCTGCTCCTCGATTCACTTATCTGGGCAAAAGACTCAACCATATCTATTCAATTCATGATTTTATACACCTTTATTAGATCATCGCTCATCCTCCTGTGCTCCATGAAATAGATTCCCAGCCTACTCAACCTCTCCCTATAGCTCTGGCCCTCTAGTCCTGGCAACATCCTCGTAAATCTTCACTGTACCCTTTCCAGTTTGATGACATCTTTCCTATAACATGGTGCCCAGAACTGAATACAATACTCTGAATGCAGCCTCACCAACTTCTTATGCAACTGCAACATGACCTCCCAACTTCAATACTCAGCCTGGCCCGCTGTGTTACTCCAGCACTATGTGAAACGTCACAGAAACGGGCAAGATTGGCAAGTTTGCTGATGATACAGAAGTGAGTGGTTTTGCAGATAGTGAAGATGGTTGTGAACGATTGCAGCAGGATCTGGATCAATTAGCCAGGTGGGCAGAGGAATGGTTGATGGTTGCATGGTTCCTTGAAGGTCGTGTCGCAGGTATATCAGGTGGTCAAAAAGTATTTTGGCACTTTGTCCTTCATCAGTCAGAGTATTGAGTATAGAAGTTGGGAGGTCATGTTGCAGTTGTATAAGATGTTGGTGAGATCGGATTTAGAATATTGTGTTCAGTTCTGGGCACCATGTTATAGGAAAGATGTCAAATTGAAAATAGTACAGAGATCCCCTTCCTGGATCAGTCCAATCAGGGTTGTGTCATCCGCAAACTTGAGAAGCTTGACTGAGGTGTCAGTGGAGGTGCAGTCATTGGTGTGGCGAGAGTAAAGGAGAGGGGAGAGTACGCATCTTGCGGTGCTCATATGAGGGTTTGCGGGTCCGAGATATGATTTCCCATCTCACATGCTGCTTCCTGTCAGTCAGAAAGCTGGTGATCCACTGACAGAGGGTTCAGGCACAGTCAACTCAGAACGTTTGGAGCGTAGTAGATCTGGCACAATGGTGTTGAATGCAGAGCTAAAATCAACAAACAAAATCCTCGCTTAGGTCTCCTGGAGGTCCAGGTGCTGGAGGATGAAGTGTAGCCCAAATTGACTGCGTCATCCACAGATCTATTGGCCCAATATGCAAAATGCAGATAGTCAAGCAGAGGGATTGTGATATTTTTCAGCTTGGCCAGCACAAGCCTTTCAACGGTCTCATGACTATAGAGGTCAGTGCGACAAGCCTGTAGTCTTTAAGACAAGTAATCCTTACCTTTTGGGGTACAAGGACATTAGTGGAGACTTTGAAGCAGGCAGGGACAGTGAATATGTGCAGGTACTGGTTAAAAATAAGTAATTGGGTGTGAAGTGTTGGTGGGGTGGGAAAGGGTCCATTCTCTTCATTACTGAAGTCTTGCCTTAAGTAAGTGTGAGGTGGTGAATGGGAAATGAAGGGTGCAGGGTTAATACTTTGCAGACTGGGGTCTGGCCGTGTTTGTTGGGGAGGGGGTACCAGGGTTACATTTCTACTTTTCAAACATGCAGTAAAACTCATTCAGGTAATTCGTCAGCTCACAATTATCCAAAGAGCGGGGGCTTTACTCTTATAGCTGGTGATTTCTTGCATGCCCTTCCCAACTGAAGAAGAGTCACTAGCTGAGAACTTGCTCCTCAAGTTCTCAGAGTCCCTTTCCTTGGCAACTCCGATTCCTCTTCTCAGCTCTTTTTCGATTAGTCTATATTTTAACTCTTTAACGATTAGGCTATCGGCTTGATGCATATTTGCCCCCCACCCCCCCCCCCCCCACCTCCGATCTTGAAATGGAAATGTTACATCTGTATATAATGATCCATTAAAATGTATATTTATGTCACAAACTATGGAATTCATATTTTTCAGAATTATCATTATTAAGGAAAAGAAAGGAGTTCCAATTTTTTGATATTATTTGATATTGTTTAAAATTATTCATATGGAGGAGAAAATATAATAGTTCTAAAACCTGCCTTAATTTTGCAATCTCACTAAAGATAATCCCCCTTTCCCTCTTCCCTCCGTCATTTCTCTCTCCCATCCCTTCCCCTCTCTCTCTCCCCCTCCCACATCCCCCCTCTTTCTGGCAGGGGGGGACGAAGATGAAGGTGGCATTGGGCCAGTGGGGTGGCGTGGGCCCAGTAGGGGTCAGCAGCGGTGGCGTGGGCCCAGGGGAGGTGGCGTGGACCCAACGGGGGTGGCATGGGGCAGTGGGGTGGCGTGGGCCCAGTAGGGGCCAGCAGCGGTGGTGTGGGCCCAGCGGGGGTGGCGTGGACCCAGCGGGGATGGCTTGGCCCCAGTGGGGGTCAGCATGGGTGGTCAGCAGGGGTGGTGTGGAACCAGCGGTGGTGGCCTGGGCCCAGCGGGGGTGGCGTTTATTCATTTCAAAATGGAAACCTTTGTCCCTGCCAAACAATTGATTTCCAAAGACTACTTCATGGCTTGCATCGATTTAAAGATGCTTACTATCGGTGTCAATGAGGAAGGATCACAAACGTTATTTAAAATTTAACTGGATGGGGTATGTACTGACAGTATAGAGCTACCGAAAGGAATAACATCTGCCCCCAGACTATTTACCAACATTTTGAAACCAGCCCTAACGTTTCTTCGGAAACAAAAACATTTGGTCATGGATTACCTACATGACATATTAATTGTGGGATAAACTTTGGAATTAGCCAAAATAGCTGTATCAGCCACCAAACAATTGTTTGAGAAACTCGGTTTTATCATCCATCCAGTTAAATCTAAGCTAACATTTTCCACCACTATGGACTACTTGGGGTTCACCTTTAACTTAGTTCACATGTCGGTAACTTTACCAAAGGACAAGGCAACAGACTTAACTGAAGCCTGCAACAACCTCATTGGCATCAGTGAACCATATATTTGACTGGTAGAAAGGGTAATTGGCAATTTGTGGCTGCTTTTCTAGCCATACAGTTTTGACCTTTGCATTACCAAAAAAATTACAAAGGGCAAAGGTACAAGCACTCAAAATCAATACTGGTCATTTCGATAGGCCAATGAAGCTACCAATCAAAGCAATTATGGAATTACAATGGTGGAGGTAAAACATTCGGCATTGTTCTGGCCCTATCATTGTCAGCAACCATTCAGTGGTGCTACAAACTGATGCCAATGCTCATGGTTGGGGTGCTACTAATTCCATCTCTAGTTGTGGAGGGAGATGGGATGCACAAGAGACATCATTACTTCAGATACATGGCATAAACTATTTGGAACGTAGGGTGCATTCTATGGTCTAAAATAGTAAGATTAAACGAGAATTTACCAGTTTGAAGTTTGATCTGTATTTTATGAGGAGTTACGATGAGGGATTACGTGAAGAACCCGCTCAGTGCGCAGGCGCGGCATACTTCCAAGCAGCGGTGTGGAATCACAGATAGACACAGTTATTTTGAAGTAAACATAGTAAAGATAAGGAGACATTAATTTATTAGTTTGATCCATATAATGAGGGTGGGAGCGGAGGGCACGTAATCCCTCATCGTAACTCCTCATAAAATACAGATCAAACTTCAAACTGGTAAGTTCTCGTTTAATCTTACTATTTTACTTCGGAGTCACGTGAGTGACTACGTGAAGATTTCAAAGCTCTGTGATTTCAAACCGTGTAACAGTTTCATTTCACTCACTGCCGAAGTTCTTGAGGGAGGAAGTGTTATCGTAATGAACCAATGAGTCTATTTGTAGAAAAACACAATGGTATTTTTAAACAATAACAACAAAGAATTAAGTTGCTCCCCTGGGCTTAAATTAAATATTTGCAGTTCGTAAATCTTTACTGCAAATAAACCAGGTTTTGCCAACGGCTTATTATAAAATTTCTGAACGGTCTTTTCCCTTCCCACCATCCTGCTGTAGCCAGGATGTGGTGTATAGGCATGTCCATTCTTTAGCCGTTGACATGGATGCTGCCCTGGTGGAATAAAATTTGTACATGTTAGTGTTTATCCCAGCAGTTTCTAGCACCTGCTTGAGCCATCTCGCAATGGTTTGGCTCGTACCCCACCATAAGGTTTTTGTGACTGACCCACAAGGCTTTTCATCTCCCTCGAATATTCTGGTTGTGTCTATGTAGGATAGTAGGTAGGTCATGGCACATAACCGTGGTTCTGGTGGGTAAGCCACAACTGGATTAGGTGTTCCTGGTCTGCTCTGTTTGACCAGTCGCTGGATAACGACAGATCTGGTCTGGAGCTGTGATCATGTTGTCCAGTCACAATAGGTGTAGTGACTGGACCCTCTGAGCGGATACAAGTGCCATCAACCTAAGCGTCTTTAGTGTAGCTTGCTCGAGGCGGGGGGATATGGCTGGTGGCCATTCCCTGAGATATGTCAGGACCACACTGATATCCCAAATATGGGTATACCTGGGCTTAGGGCTTGATATTGTAAATGCCCTTCATCAGTTTTACCACCAGTGGATGGGATCCCATCGCCTGTTGTCCTGCCGCTGGTTTGAGATAAGCAGAAAGAGCACTCTGCGCTGTGTTGATGGCACTGTAGCTGATCCCTACATCGTGGTGTAGATGGCCAGGAACCCCAGTATTTTGGTGGCTGTAGCTGTTGCGTATGTTGTCCATGTTTCCTGGCAGTACTTCTCCCTTTTTTGATGCTGGTTAAGTACTGCCTCTTGGTGGATGTTCGAAGGGATGCCGACATGGTGGTGATGGTTTGTTTGGACAATCCCAGTTCCAGGTAAGGTCTGATCAAACGTGCAACCCAGGCGTTTAATTTTCTCATGGCATGGTTGTTTAGCTTACCTGGTAGGTAAGTAGCTGATAGCCAAATATGTCTTTCGACATACCATTGCCAAACCATGTTGACCAATTTGTCGCATGATAATGATTTTATGCCACCCATATGGTTAATATAAGCCATCACCGTAGTATTTATCAATTTGTAACCGAACATGCAAGTGCTGCATATTAGATACATATGCTTTTAAACCATAAAAGGCGCCCAACACCTCTAGATAGTTAAATGCCCAATGTAAGTAGTAATGATGACTCTAATTTAGTCCATCTACCACTTGTGCTGGATATGGAGTTAGCCGTTCCCCAGCCTTGAGCACTGGCATCTGTTTGAATAACTAAAGTAGGGTTAGTGATGAAGATAGGGCTGAAACTATGCCAAACGTTTTCTGCCCACCACTGTAGCTCTGATATTGCTTCAGTGGGTAAGTTCATGACACGATCATAGTGACCTGTATGTCGTTTTATTGCCCGTACCTTTGCTCTCTGTAAATTTTTTGATAGTGCAAAGGTCCGAATTGTGTAGCCGGAAATGCTGCTACCATTTCCCCAATTACTCTTGCTACTTTTCGAATAGTTGGTCGCTCGTTGACCATTAATTTGTTGCATGATTGTGCTAATTCAACCATTTTTGCCTTTGGCAAGGTAACAGTCATATGGACTGAGTTAATTGTGAAGCCCAGGTAGTCCATGATAGTGGATGGCTTCAACTTAGATTTATCTGGATGTAGGACGAACCCCAGAGTTTCGAGGAGCTGTTTTGTAGCTGATACTGCTGCCACAGCCAATTCCATCGTTTTCCCTACTATGAGAATATCCTCCAGATATGCCATGACAATATGTTTTTGTTTTCTTAGTATTGCCATGGCTGGGTTCAATATTTTGGTGAATAATCTTGGGCTGAAGTTCGCCCATAGGGCAATGCTTTGTACCATCCAGATAAATTTTAGGTATCTGCGATGATCCTTGTATATGGGTACTAGATAGTAAGCATCTTTAAGATAAATGCTTGCCATGAAGTGTCCTTTGGAATTCAGTTGTTTGGCAGTAACATATGTCTCCATTTTGAAATGTATATACTTAACAAATTTGTTTAGTGATGTTAAGTCAATGATGATGCGACAGACACCATCTTTTTTGGTTTTAGTGAATATATTCGATACAATTTCCAAAGGTTCATGTTTGGTCTTTTCGATGACCCCCTTTGTGATAAGTCTCACCAGTTCAGCTTGTCCCTCACGTTTCTCTTTGACGGAGGGTGAAATACCCTTTGGGGCCATTGTTGAACTGGCGGCGTTTTTTCTGACATGAATTGTATTTTATATCCTGTAATGTTGTTGAGTATATACTTGTCACTCGTGACCATACCCCATGCTTCTTTAAACAAGTGTAATCTCCCCCTGTTAATAAAGCACCCTTATTCTCTATATGCTGGTAGGGACCAGACCCACCTACCTCCATGGTTATTGGCGATTCTGTTTCTTCATTTTCCTGAAGATTTTGTTCTGACGTGCTGGCGATGTTGGGGGGAGGCGCATTTTCCAGAGGGTCCGCTGTGGGCCTTGATCTGAAAGATCTTTGGGGATAATGTGTGGACCCCAAGCGTTCACCAGTCCCATATTGTGGACGTCGACTGGTGGATGCCGTGGGGTGCTGCCACTTGGGTATCGGAGGTCTTGGTTTGCTCGTCCCGGGGCCTGCCCTCATTAGGCCGAAGGTTTTTGATGCTTCCTGCATCTCCTTCAGTTTGTATTGAAGTCTTTCCCAAATAGCAGCGCGTCCGTCTCCGCAGCTGGGGCTTTACACAAGCCAGCAAATTTGGGATTGAGGGCAGGTCTTATGTTTCCCTCTGGAGATTGTTGATCTCAAATTGTGTGGTACACATTAATGCCAGCACATCCTGCTGGCAGGTATCCATCTCCGTGGTCTCCACGGAACGAGCAAAGGCTGTGATGGCTGACGTCAGGAGCCTTAGGATCCACTGTAGTTTGAGTTCTTGGGTCTGGATGTGTGACCCACATGCCCCCAGATTTGGCTGTTGACACTTTTTACTTTGAGGGCCTCACCGTTTTCTGGTGCTGTGTTGTTTCAGCACCTCAGCGAGCACCTTTTCCAGTAATGGTGGATGCTGGCCGCCATTCTTGGTTCCATCGGTGCTCCAGCCCGTGGGGTTGCTACAAGCGGTCCATCACACCCAACAGCTCTTCATGTTCCTGCACCCCTGGCATACTCCCGAATTCGTCCGCCTGCCCCTGTTCCAGACCAGCCCAGCCCTGGTCACCAATGCTAGCCTCCAGTAATGAGGGAGCAGAGGGCAGTGCATGAGGCACTGTGGAGGGGGTGCCTGACCTCCCTCTGCGAGAGCGCTCTTTCTGCGCATCTCGCTGGAGCTGCTCCAATTGCTGTTGGATGCAGCTCAGGCGGCTGTCAGGCGGCTGTCTCTCCTCTATTTAGGTGGAGACATGTCCCCGTCCGACGAATCGGACGCCACCGGCCGGATGCCTGTTCGGATGGCTAGACATCCAGCCCGCAGTTCAGGCACTAGCGGGACTGGGCTCGGCGCGGTGATGGGGATAGCGGGGCGACCGGTAATTGTTCCTACCGCCTGTTGCTGCCCCCCCCTGCAATGGAACGCTCCTCCGCTGGAGTCGAGCGGGGGACAGGTTCTTCTGGAGCTTTTGCCTTGTAGATGCGAGAGCGCCCCTCAAGCAGCGCGTCTCGCAGGCATCTGCTCCGTGAGCCGCTCCAGCGGCTCAGGCGGCTCTCTCTCCCCCCGTGCGGGTGGAGAGACGTCCCGTCCGACATCGGGAACACCTGCCGGATCCCTCTCGAGTGGCTATGCGTCCAGCCCGCTGCTCAGGTACTAGCGGGCTGGCCTCGGCACGGTGTCGGGGAATTACGGAACACCGGGTCGCTCCTACCGCCTGTTGCTGCCCCCCTCCCCAACGGGAAAACGGGGGACAGTTTTGTTCCAGAGCCTTTTTCTCTGCCTGTAAAAAACACAAGCAGAAAAAGGCTCACCTGTAAAAGAAAACCCGACCTCAGGGTACTCACCTGACGGTCCGGTTCATCCTGTTACGGGACAGCCTAGCTCCCGTGGCAGCCGCTGTTGTACTGCTGGCGTAATGCCGCGCCTGCGCACTGAGCGGGTTCTTCACGTAGTCACTCACGTGACTCCGAAGTAAAATCATACTGTTCAGAAATGCATCACCTGCATGTTAAACTACAGATTGACCGTGGTGGCATATATTAACTATATGGGTGAAATTAAATCAGTATCATGTGATAATCCGGCTAACACAATTTGGCAATGGTGTATTCAGAAAAGTATTTGGATATCAGCTAGTTACCTACCTGGAAACCTCAAATTCAGTGGCAGACACCAGGTCACGCAAATTCAATAACAACATCGAATGGATGTTGGACCGAAAAGTGTTTGCTGATATTGTAGCACGATATGAAACACCAGATATCGATCTATTTGTATCTCGGCTTAATCATCAGTTGCTAAACTATGTTTCTTGGGAATCAGGCACTCGGGCATCAGCGATGGATGCTTTCTCGCTGCATTGGGGGAAATTGTTTTTTCTATGCATTTCTGCCTCATCAGTCCTGTTTTACGCAAAATACAACAAGACTCGGCGTCTGGTATTTTGGTAGTGTCCGATTGGCCTACTCAACCATGGTTCCCTGTGATTCTTGATATGGTTTTAGAGCCATACATCTCCGTTCCGAAACGACCAGATTTGTTGGTTCATCCCGTAAAGGGGGAAAGCCATCCATACCATAATAGGATACATTTGCTGATTTGTAAAATCTTAAGAAACCATTTCTGGACCTGGGACCAACGGACTGAACAATGAACATATCGGGTCTACATCAGGAAGTGGGAGAAACTGTTCAAGGAACAACAGCACTTAATGTACGACGAGCATAACCTCTGTGCTGGAATTCCTGGCTAGCCCCAATATGATGAGGTGCTCAGTTATAGTGCCATAAACTGCGCCAGAAGTGTCCTTACAGCAAATATGTGGCAAAGATCAGAGCATCATTCTGTCGGGACCTACCCCTGGTAACTAAACCTATGAGGGATATTGGTCACCAGCAACAGCTTTGTCCCTGCATAGACTAACATATAAAATTGTCATGCGATGGCATTGGTCTCAGCACATAGAGTTCAGTCGTTACATAAACTAAGGCTGGATAGTATCACCACTTCAACGAGTAAAATAACCTTTTACATCCATGGATTAGTTAAACAGAATAGACCGGGAACGTCAGGCCTCTCAGTAGAATTCAGAGCATACCCAATAGATGATCTCTATGCATTACGAGACATTAATTCTTATACATAGAGAACACTAAACAACTCAGAGGCAATGAGATGGCATTACTGATCAGCCACTAACAGGCCCATAATAGGGTATCGGTACAAACAATTTCCAGACGGCTGAAACAGGTTTTAACGGCTGATGGGGTGGATACTATCATATTCAAATCTCATACCAATAGGGCTGCAACTATATTACAATAAACTTCTCAACTATATTACAATAAACCAGTGGTTAAACCTGTGACACTTGCAGAATCAATTATAAGTTCTGTATCATGTTTTGCCTCATAAGATAGGTGCTATAATTTTGTTAGTCAATAAGTTAATCATGGGTTTTCAATGTCGGATTCATGTTTGAATACGTTAACACGATTCCTCCCTTAGTCAATTAAGGCAGACGTGAGGCATGGACTCGTTTCCATGGCATGAAATCACAGAGCTTTAAAATCCTCACGTAGTCACGCACGTGACACCGAAGTAAAATAGTAAGATTAAACGAGAACTTACCAGTTTGACGTTTGATCTTTATTTTATGAGGAGTAACGTTGAGGGATGACGTGCCCTCCGCTCCCTCGATCATAAAGTTCAACTGGTCTCCATTTTCTCAAATCGTACTATGTTCAGTTCATTACTGTTGTCTGCGATTTCACACCGCTGCTCTGAAGAATGTAACGCATGCGTCCTGGCGGGTTCTTCACGTAATCCCTCAACGTTACTCCTCATAAAATAAAGATCAATCTTCAAACTGGTAAGTTCTCGTTTAATCTTACTATTATAAAATCAAACCAAGCTCCACCCCTTCCACTGGAAGCTCATTCCACACAGCCACCACACTCTGAGTAACGAAGTCCCCCCTCATGTTACCCCAAACCTTCTGTCCCTTAATTCTCAAGTCATGTCCCCTTGTTTGAATCTTCCCTATTCTCACTGGGAAAAGCTTATCCACGTCAACTCTGTCTATCCCTCTCATCATTTTAAAGACCTCTATCAAGTCCCCCCTTAACCTTCTGCGCTCCAAAGTACAAAGCCCTAACTTGTTCAACCTTTCTCTGTAACTTAGTTGCTGAAACCCAGGCAACATTCTAGTAAATCTCCTCTGACCTCTCTCTATTTTGTTGACATCCTTCCTATAATTAGGCGACCAAAATTGTACACCATACTCCAGAATTGGCCTCACCAATGTCTTGTACAATTTTAACATTGCATCCCAGCTTCTATACTCAATGCTCTGATTTATAAAGGCCAGCACACCAAAAAGCTTTCTATACCACCCTATCTACATGAGATTCCACTTTCAGGGAACTGTGCACAGTTATTCCCAGATCCCTCTGTTCACCTGCATTCTTCAATTACTTTCACCTTACTTGCCAAAGCAACCTCATAACTTCTTTTAGCCTTTCTAATTTATTTCTTAAGATTCTTTTTACAGGAACAAAAGTGAAATTTTGTCGATAAAACCCAAAGACTCAACACACCTCCGGAAATTCCCCTTTAAAATAGCCACAGAAAAATTCAAATATTTGGGAATTGTAATTACTAGAAACTACCATGATATGTTTAAAGCCAATTATAATCCCGTACTTAAGAAACTAAATAATTTGATTAAATTCTGGAAAACACTTCCGATGTCCCTAATAGGCAGAATAAACGCTATAAAAATGATATTTTTACCACAAATCCTATACCTATTTCAATCAATACCTATATATCTCCCAAAAATGTTTTTCAAAAAATTGGACTCAGACATTACAAATTTTATATGGGATTATAAATCCCATAGAATACAAAGAGCACACCTTAATAAAAGAAGAGTTGGGTGGTCTAGCGCTCCCTAAATTTATGTACTATAATTGGGCAGTAAATATTAAAAATATGATGCACCTGCTGGACAATTCTGCCCAGCAGGTGGACTGGATTGTAATGGAAAGAGAGGACTGCTCTCCGTGTAATATAGGAGCGACTCTCCTCTCACCAATACACCTGAATAACAAAAATTATAATAAAAATCCAATTATACATAGCACAATTAGAACATGGAAACAAATAAAACAGAATCTAAAATTAAGACACCTATCTCTTTTAATACCAATAGTTAATAATCCATCGTTTAAACCTTCAATTATAGACAAATCATTTATACAATGGGAAATAATGGGAATCAAAACGCTCGGAGATCTGTATGAATTGGGGAAATTACTATCATTTCAACAATTACAACTGAAATATAATTTGAAAAATAATCAATATTTTAAATATCTTCAAATTCGTGATTATCTGAAAAAATACACAAAAGATTATCATAATATGCCTACAGACTTACTGGGTGAAGCAATGAAGACAAAGGCGGAATCAGCGAATCTAATATCGTACTTATATAACATCATCTTAAACATATAAATACCCACAACTGATGGAATTAGAAGAGACTGGGAATAAGAATTAGCTATAAACATTTCAAAAGATAGCTGGGATAATCACTTACTACAGGTGCATAAATGTTCGATCAACGTACGACATACTCTCATCCAATTCAAAACATTACATAGATTATATTATTCAAAAACTAAAATAAATAAACTCTTCCCTAATGGCTCACCTATCTGTGATAAATGTCTGTGTCAAGAAGCTACCATAGCGCATTCTTTTGTTTTTTGTACAAAAATCCAAAAATTCTGGTATGAAATATTTGATATCTTTAAAAAATTAATCAAAATAAAACTGGTACCAAAACCAGAATGGATCATTTTTGGAATATCGGAAGGTAACCCTGAACTAAACATATTTCAGAAACATTTACTCAATTACGGGCTAATAATGGGAAAAAAGCTTATACTTAAATTCTGGAAAAATGCGCCTACACCAACAATAAAAATGTGGATATCAAATATGTTTGAAACACTACATCCGGAAGAGATGAGATTCCTCTTAGCAGGTAAAGCAGACCACTTCCAAAATACGTGGTCTACGTTTTTGGAACTATTACAAGCATAAGGTGCAACAGTAATTTTAAAAATAAATAAATAAATAAATAAATAAATGGTATCAGGAACTGGCAACGGGGGGTAAAAAACCCAACAAAACAACAAAAACAGACTTGGTTGGTAGTCCCCTTTCTGCGGAGTTTAATGTTATTATAGAGCGATTGTTTCTCCTTTCTTTTTCCTTTTCTATGGACTACTTTCTTTCTTTACTTCCTTCTCTAACTTCTTTTCTAAGGGGCTTTCTTTTCCCCAACACTCTCCTGCACCTTCACGTCTTTTGTGCACTTTCCTTACTTCCTTTACTTCTATCTTTTTCTTAAAGTTCAAAATATGAAGCGGTACAAAAAATGTATTAAGACATATGTGTTGTGTATTATTGTAACTTACCGTACTTCTAATAAAAATTAAATTAAATTTAAAAAAAAGAAAGAAAGGGTTGATTGATTCATGACTCAGATACAGTGGGAAAGAACCTGTTCTCAAGTCTCAACATCTAAGTTTTTAAGTCCTGTTTCGTCTCCCAGTAAATATAAGAGAAAAAAGGGAAATAGCCAGGATAGTAGACATCCATGACAATACTTCCAGCATTCCCGATGGCATGCTCCGTGAAGTTGGATTGAATGGAAAGAAGTGACGAGCCTGTGATAGACTGGATTTCCACTGTGGGGGAAAAGTCAAGAACCTTCAGGGATAGGTTAATGTCTTAACCTTATTCCCTTTGTTAAGACATTAACATATCCCTGATTTTGTTCCTCCTGCTCTTTGCCTAATTAGCCAAATTGAGGTCAATGTTAAACACTCTTCCTCGCAGCAAATAAAAAAACACAGAGAATTTGATTATTTTGTATTAATATTCTTGGATCAGACATTTGCAAATCAAATAAAGCAAAACATTTGGTTGGTATTTGAAAAATGGTGCTGTACTTAACAATTATTTTGCAATAGATATTGAATATGTGTAATATAGTAAATGATAGAACAGAATCGTGCTGACACAAATATTCAATCTGTCAGAAATAGTCTCCAATAAAAATCAGTGAAAGTTTAGTTGACATTTGAAATTCACAGATAATCATTCAGTTAACAAAGAGGAATGCTTACACAGTATTGTATGTGAAGCTTCGAGTATTTATATTTTAATACCGATATTCAGCTATGCCATTTTTGATCCTATTTATATTTCTTCACTGTGATGGGCGATGGATGCAAGATCTGCAACTTTAGAATGAAATGACTAACACACTTCTTTGTGGGCTTTGTTTCATCACATCACAGTGCCACAGGACGCACAGTCGCATAGCCGGTAGAGGAGTTGCCTCCCAGGGTCAGAGACCCAGGTTCGATCCTGACCTCGAGTGCCTTCTGTGTGGAGTTTGTACGTTCTGCTCGTGGCCGTGTAGGTTTCCTCCGGGTGCTCCGGTTTTCTACCACATCCCAAAGACGTGTGGGTTTGTAGGTTCATTGGCCTCTGCAAATTGCCCCTAGTGTGCAGGGAGTGGATGTCAAAGAGGGATAATGTAGAACTAGTGTGAACAGGTCAATCTGGACTCGATGGTCAATGTGCACTCAGTAGGCCAAAGAGCCTGTTTGCATGCTGTATCTTTCAGTCAATTTAGATATTTAAAGCAATCTCTTCTACACTGTCCCAGTCAAAGGCACAGAGAGAAAGTAAGAAAAATACACTCAGAATATTTTAATTTTGTCAGTATCAAATTTTATTAACTCTTAAATATAAAAACTGAAACCAAGCATGTGAGACCGACATTGGTTATAAATTGATTCTCTAGCTTATGATTTCCTTTCTCCACTATAACAAGTTTTGTAATAATACAAATAAAGCCAATGGATTATTTTTGATGCCACTTTGTGGCTTGGGGTTTATTTCACAGTTGTAGAAACGTGTATTTGCAAACCAATGCAGTAGGACATAAGTAGAACAGACTCTTGTAGTGCAATTTGTAAATATTTCTTCCATCATATTATGTTATTGCTTTCGTTATGCTAATCCCAAAATCTACACCACCATCACTATTCTCTGCTCTCATCTGCCACTTTATAATCCATATTTTTTATCTTCCTCTGCTTGAGATATTTATTCAGTTTTCCCTTAACTCTTGCTTGAGCTATTTCCTATGGAAAAGTACATGTGCTAATAATGCACAGCGGTAGATTTGATGCCTTACAGCGCCAGAGGCCTGAATTCAATCCTGCCTACGGGTGCTGTCTGTACGGAGTTTGTACGTTTTCCCTGTGACCTTCATTGGTTTTCTCCAGGAACTCCGGTTCCCTCCCACATTCCAAAGACATACAGGTTTGTAGGTTAATTGGCTTTGGTAAGAACTGTAAATTGTCCCTAAGTGTGTGGGATAGTGCTAGTGTACGGGGATCGCTGGTCTGCTGTTCTCGCTGGGTGAAGGGCCTGTATTTCTAAAACAAAAAAGTAAAACTAATGGGCCTTTCCCACTAAGGCGACTTTTTAGGTGACTGCAGAGGAGACTTTGCAATGGCCATATGGTCGCCACATGTTCACGGGTGGTTGCCGGAGAGTCACCTTCATGGTCATGAGGAGTTCCCACAATTTGGGAACTAGTTGCGGCCTCATTATGTTGAAAATGAGCGTCGACTATAATGAAGTCGCCATGGAGATTAGCGAGAATTCTCGAGCCGTAGATGGGTCACCAGAAGGACGAAGGTTCTTGTAGGTTCTCATAGGTTGGAGCCGGTGCTGACGGGTAATGTTAAATGTCCACTGAACTTCACAATGTGCATCTCTGGCTTCTTAAAAGTTGTTTCCACTCCTTCTCCCTCCTTCTCCCTCCTCTCCCCCCCTTTTTAAAGGACTTACCATACACTGTGCTTTAGTTGTCTTAATTACAGCACCAACTTTCCTGTTCATCGTGTGTCTGTATCTCCTTGGCTTTGCACCGTGGGAGAATTTTAGACAGCGTTCCCCCTGCTTGCCTTGTCTCCCGCCTTTGCGATGTGTTTATGTGTGTGTGTTCCACTCTGACAGTCGCCGTTCCAGTTCCCGGTTTTTCAGGCGACTGCCGGCAACTCGACAGTCGCCAGCAATCCGTTGAAAAATCACCCGAGTGGGACAGGCCCATTAGCCTTCCGTAAACAGTGGAAGGAAAATGATCTTCATTTTCTCCCCACTTTCAAAGGGAAAATTCCAAATTAATAATCTTTCATCTTTAAAGCTGGAATATGGAGGAATTTCATAGAAGTTAATATAATCAATTTCTAAAATAGTTATCCAAGAAATTTATATTTTATGCTTTGCATATGGGAACCAAATTACATTTGAGAAAGATTTTAGCAGTAATTTGCTATAAAGGGATTTATTTATTCCCCAAATTGTTTTGAAACATAGAGTTGGTGACCACTGAACCCTCATCGGAATAGAATAATGGTGTTTGAACCAACTATAGTCGGTGATATATAAAGAAAGCACAGAATACTATAGAAAACGATGACAGTGAAAACGGCTTCAGTGCAATGGTTTGACTACTCAGAGGCTCTATAAGGCATCAGACTACATTTGGAGTATTGTGAGCTGTTTTGGGCCCCATATCTAAGAAAGGATGTGCTGGTGTTGGATAGAGGCCAGAAGAGATTTAGGAGAAAGATCCCAGGAATCATTGGGTTAACATATGATGAGCGTTTAACAACACTGGACCTGCACCTACTGGAGTTTAGAAGGATAAGGGGAGACCTCATTGAAACTTACAAAACAGTGAAAGGCCCGGATAGAGTGAATGTGGAGAGGATGTTTCCATTAGTAGGAAAGTCGAGGCCATAGCCTCAGATTAAAAGGATGTAGATTTAGAAAGGAGATGAGGAGGAATTTATTTAGTCAGAGGGTGGTGAATCTGTGGAATTCATTGCCACGGATGGCTGTGGAGGCCAAGCTAATGGATATTTTTAAGGCGGAGATTGACAGATTCTTGATTAGTAAGGTGTCAGGGGTTATGGAGAGAAGGCAGGAGAATGGGGTTGAGATGGAAAGATAGATCAGCCATGAGTAGACATGGGCTATATGTGCTAATTCTGCTCCAAGAACTTATGAACTCATTAACATCGGGTGCAAGACCATAGCTTCCTGACAGTGGAATCACAGGTGGGTAGGGTATTGAAAAAGTCATTTAGCAAGCGTGTCTTCATAGACGGAAGCAATATTGGAGTTGGGATGTTGTGTTGCAGCTGAACAAACCATTGTTTTGGTCATACTTAGGGGCGTTGAATGTAATCAGTGCAATTGGACTGACAATTATGTGCATTGCCTCTGTATCACAGACCAGCAGTGATGGATTTAACTCTGCCATCCAGCTATTTAGCTCTGTCCACTCACATATTAAAGTCTTAGATGGTTGCCATGGTAGGAGAGGACCAACATTGAGCCATGTCACTGGTGTTAAAATCACAACCTCTTATGTTTAAGGTGAAGGGGAAAATATTTAATAAGAATCTGAGGGGTAACATTTTCACACAAGTAGTGGTGGGGTGTATGGAACAAGCTGCCATAGGAGGTAGTTGAGGCTGGGACTTTCCCAGCATTTAAGAAACAGTTAGACAGGTACATGGATAGGACAAGTTTGGAGGAATATGGACCAAACGCACGCAGGCAGGACTAGCGTAGCTGGGATATGTTGGCCGGTGTTGGGCAAGTTGGGCAAGTTGGGCCTGCTTCCACACTGTATCACTCTAGAACTATGACTCTATAACTGAATGTTTAATAATTTATGTTGGATTTTTCAGGTTTTGAATGCATCAAGAAAGTTTGATATATTAATCACATTGTCTTTCTCTATGAAAATGGCATGGGTTACAAATTAAATTTGGATTATTACTAAGCAGCTGCTAACAATGCAATAAAGTAACAATCATCAGAACATTGCAAGGGATTTTTTGTTTGTAGTGGGCTATTTGAATGGTAAATGTAGGAGATATAAATGGCACAATGGTTACAGGGGTTTCTGCGGCAACAGACAGGATGCGAGGATGGTGTGCTGCCTTCCTGGAGCCAGGATCCAGGATGTCACGGACAGAGTGCAGAAAATCCTCAAGGGCGAAGGTGAACATGTGGAAGTGGTAGTGCATGTCGGCACAAACGATGTCGGAAAGAAGGGGATGAATATTCTGCAGCGTGACTTTAGAGAGCTCGGAAAAATGCTGAAACGCAGGACCTCCAGGGTTGTTATCTCCGGTTTGCTTCCAGTTCCTCATGCTGGCGAGAGCAGGAACAGGGAGATACGGGACCTGAACGTGTGGCTGAGGAACTGGTGCACGGGGCAGGGATTTAGATTCTTAGATCGCTGGGATCTGTTTTGGCGTAAGGGGGAACTGTACAAAAGGGACGGATTGCATCTTAACAGGTGTGGGACCAGCATTCTGGCAGGCAGGTTTGCCACTGCTACACGGGTGGTTTTAAACTGAATAAGGGGGGTGGGGTGTCGAATGGGCTAGTGGAGGATGGAGTTAAAGGGAAAGGGTTTCTTAAATGTGTGAGCGTAGAGACAGAGGGGTGTAAAATGAGGGTAGAAGCAATAGGTAGCAAGGTGAAAAGTAAAAGTGGCAGGCCGGAAAATCCAGGGCAAAAATCAAAAAGGGCCACTTTCCAACAAAATTGTGTAAGGGGTAAGAGTGTTGTAAAAACAAGCCTGAAGGCTTTGTGCCTCAATGCAAGGAGCATTCGTAATAAGGTGGATGAGTTGAATGTGCAGATAGCTATTAATGACTATGTTATAGTTGGGATCACGGAGACATGGCTCCAGGGTGACCAAGGCTGGGAGCTGAACATCCAGGGATATTCAATATTCAGGAGGGATAGAGAGAAAGGAAAAGGAGGTGGGGTAGCGTTGCTGATTAGAGAGGAGATTAACGCAATGGAAAGGAAGGATATTAGTTTGCAGGATGTGGAATCGGTATGGGTAGAGCTGCAAAACACTAAGGGGCAGAAAATGCTGGTGGGTGTTGTGTACAGGCCACCTAACAGTAGTAGTGAAGTTGGAGATGGTATCAAACAGGAAATTAGAAATGCGTGCGACAAAGGCAAAACCGTTATAATGGGTGACTTCAATCTACATATAGATTGGGTGAATCAAATTGGCAGGGGTGCTGAGGAAGAGGATTTTTTGGAATGTACGCGGGATAGTTATCTAAATCAACATGTAGAGGAACCAACGAGAGAGCAGGCTATTTTAGACTGGGTATTGAGTAATGAGGAAGGGTTAGTTAGCAGTCTTGTTGTACGTGCCCCCTTGGGCAAGAGTGACCATAATATGGTTGAGTTCTTCATTAGGATGGAGAGTGACATTGTTAAATCAGAAACAATGGCTTCTGAACTTAAAGAAAGGTAACTTTGAGGGTATGAGACGTGAATTGGCCAAGATTGACTGGCAATTAATTCTAAAAGGGTTGATGGTGGATATGCAATGGAAGACATTTAAAGACTGCATGGATGAACTACAAAAATTGTTCATCCCAGTTTGGCAAAAGAATAAATCAGGGAAGGTAGTGCATCCGTGGATAACAAGGGAAATCAGGGATAGTATCAAAGCGAAGGATGATGCGTACAAATTAGCCAGAAAAAAGCAGCATACCTGAGGACTGGGAGAAATTCAAAGACCAGCAGAGGAGGACAAAGGGCTTAATTAGGAAAGGAAAAATAGATTATGAAAGAAAACTGGCAGGGAACATAAAAACTGACTGCAAAGGTTTTTATAGATATGTGAAAAGAAAGAGATTAGTTAAAACAAATGTAGGTCCCTTGCAGTCAGAAACAGGTGAGTTGATCATGGGGAACAAGGATATGGCGGACCAATTGAATAACTACTTTGGTTCCGTCTTCACTAATGAAGACATAAATAATCTGCCGGAAATAGCAGGGGACCGCGGGTCAAAGGAGTTGGAGGAATTGAGTGAAATCCAGGTTAGCCGGGAAGTGGTGTTGGGTAAATTAAATGGATTAAAGGCCGATAAATCCCCAGGGCCAGATAGGCTGCATCCCAGAGTACTTAAGGAAGTAGCTCCAGAAATAGTGGATGCATTAGTAATAATCTTTCAAAACTCTTTAGATTCTGGAGTAGTTCCTGAGGATTGGCGTGTAGCAAACGTAATCCCACTTTTTAAGAAGGGAGGGAGAGAGAAAACGGGAATTACAGACCAGTTAGTCTAACATCGGTAGTGGGGAAACTGCTAGAGTCAGTTATTAAAGATGGGATAGCAGCACATTTGGAAAGTGGTGAAATCATTGGACAAAGTCAGCGTGGATTTACAAAAGGTAAATCATGTCTGACGAATCTTATAGAATTTTTCGAGGATGTAACTAGTAGCGTGGATAGGGGAGAACCAGTGGATGTGGTGTATCTGGACTTCCAGAAGGCTTTCGACAAGGTCCCACATAAGAGATTAGTTTACAAACTTAAAGCACACAGCATTGGGGGTTCAGTATTGATGTGGATAGAGAACTGGCTGGCAAACAGGAAGCAAAGAGTAGGAGTAAACGAGTCCTTTTCACAATGGCAGGCAATGACTAGTGGGGTACCGCAAGGCTCAGTGCTGGGACCTCAGCTATTTACAATATATATTAATGATCTGGATGAGGGAATTGAAGGCAATATCTCCAAGTTTGCGGATGACACGAAGCTGGGGGGCAGTGTTAGCTGTGAGGAGGATGCTAGGAGACTGCAAGGTGACTTGGATAGGCTGGGTGAGTGGGCAAATGTTTGGCAGATGCAGTATAATGTGGATAAATGTGAGGTTATCCATTTTGGTGGCAAAAACAGGAAAGCAGACTATTATCTAAATGGTGGCCGACTCGGAAAAGGGGAGATGCAGCGAGACCTGGGTGTCATGGTACACCAGTCATTGAAAGTGGGCATGCAGGTGCAGCAGGCAGTGAAGAAAGCGAATGGTATCTTAGCTTTCATAGCAAAAGGATTTGAGTATAGGAGCAGGGAGGTTCTACTGCAGTTGTACAGGGTCTTGGTGAGACCACACCTGGAGTATTGCGTACAGTTTTGGTCTCCAAATCTGAGGAAGGACATTATTACCATAGAGGGAGTGCAGAGAAGGTTCACCAGACTGATTCATGGGATGTCAGGACTGTCTTATGAAGAAAGACTGGATAGACTTGGTTTATACTCTCTAGAATTTAGGAGATTGAGAGGGGATCTTATAGAAACTTACAAAATTCTTAAGGGGTTGGACAGGCTAGATGCAGGAAGATTGCTCCCGATTTTGGGGAAGTCCAGGACAAGGGGTCACAGCTTAAGGATAAGGGGGAAATCCTTTAAAACCGAGATGAGAAGAATTTTTTTCACACAGAGAGTGGTGAATCCCTGCCACAGAGGGTAGTCGAGGCCAGTTCATTGGCTATATTTAAGAGGGAGTTAGATGTGGCCCTTGTGGCTAAGGGGTTCAGAGGGTATGGCGAGAAGGCAGGTACGGGATACTGAGTTGGATGATCAGCCATGATCATATTGAATGGCTGTGCAGGCTCGAAGGGCCGAATGGCCTACTCCTGCACGTAATTTCTATGTTTCTATGTTTCTATGTTTCTATCTACTACATTACGGAGTTGGCCCGTGTAGGGATCCGCATTGTATCTCATTTGGCATTAATTCAGTTTCAATTGAGGTTTGTTGATTCTCACTGTTCAAGGGCATGAACACTGGAGAGCTCATAACTGCTTCTATCTACAACACCTTTTATTAGTACTCAGCCCATTTATTGCCTATGGTATCCCATAGACTGCAGCTGAAAACAAATCTTCCCGATGGGCAAGGTATTCAGCAGGGAACAGAGGGAGTAGGAATCGCTGCGGAATCTGTGAAATATTCTTCTACTAAGGGCTGGAGGCTCTGAAAATGCAGTAACTTTAAAAAAAACAAAATAAAAATAATTGACATTTGCGCCCTACACATACATCATGGTTCCAGATATTACGGTGCGGTGATTTGAAAGCCTGACACTGGCAACATTTAAAAGCAAAGTTCATATGGGTCATGATTTTCAATACCATGTACACATAGAATAATTAGATTAAAGAATAAAATAATAGGTAATCAATTTCGTGGGGTTTCAATTTTAATTAAAGATATTATGAAAGATAAAAAGGAACCTTATTGCTTCACATCTTTGCCAATTCTACTTTGTAATACTCAACATGAAGATTTATGGACAATCATTTCCATTTTTTTCATCTGTAATTTATTTTCAAAAGCTTAAAATACTATAATTTAAACAGGTCTGGTGCGGCTGATAACCTTATTGGAATAAGGATTAATGAATTATGCTAATTTGACCTACTTTAAAAAATCTGATTCAAGACAAATTGGAAACTGGCTTTTTTTCAATTAATTAAAAGTCCTTTCCTTTGTAAATCTCAGTGCTTCAGCGCACTAAACATTATTTAATGAATCATCAGTAATTAGATCTAATTGTCACTGAAACAAACACTGGAGTCCAAACTCTTCTTTATTTGTAAACGGTACCACGGAGCCGGACTTGGATCCACTCACTCGAGCCCTCACCTGCCTCACGTAAACAGAATAGAAGAAAGAGACAAACGGCACGGCCAAACGAATCACCTACACTTTTATACCCCTAAACGGATGCAGGGACACTAAAGGCACGAAGATGCAATGGGAGGGCCATCCCTACATATCAATCACTTCTTACACATATGATGAGATCACATTAAGAGGCACTTACTCTGCTTACTTACAAACAATGTATACAAAAAAGACTTGATGGCAACATTTAATTACATTTAATTACATGAGCCTCTTGCACCTGGTGTCCCTTTGTCACTTCAGCTAAGCTTGACCTTTTGCACAGAAGCCTGCCAATTCCAAAGTACCCAAACCACTGCATATCTACAAAAAACCCTCTGCTTGCATGAGTAAATGCATTTGGTGTGCATGCTCACAAAGAATTTACTGTGGAGCACACATATGTCGGAAATAAACCTTTTTGGTTATTGTCCCAGTGCAAGACCACAGTAACTGTTTGTCAATGGAGCAATGGAGGAGCAGGCATGGGGGGACCACCAGGAGGAGAGTGGGGGGGGGGGGGACAATGGAGGAGCCGGCAGGGGTACTTTGCAACTTTGCAGCGCCCTTTATGTGGCGATTATCTACATACCTTGCAAGCAAAGATGCCTTGTCACATGTGTTCCATTCCAACCAAATGTTAAATGTTGTCATGGTTGCAAATGTGCTTCCTAGCACACTTTTCCCAAGATATTGCTCAAGAGGCCTGCTACATGTCCATTAGGCCTCCGTGAGGGGAGGAGGTGAGTACGCCAAGTGGGTTGGGTGGGTGGGGAGAGGCAGTTGGTGGTGGTGCACAGACGCACATGGGGTAGGAGAAGAAGTGGTCTTGGGTCACCCATGGAGGCTGGGAATTGGTGACTGTCTGGCAGCAGTGGACAGGAATCACAAGGAAATAAGTAGAAGCATGAGTGGAACAATCGCCCATTCCTGTCTGAAGGTATCCAGTGTGGTAGATGGCCGCTCTCTAGCTAGTGACTAGATGGTTCAGTTGCCGGATAAAGTTGGGAAGAATCTGTCCCTGAAACTGGAGGTATGCATTTTCACACCCGTATCTATTGCCTGATAAAGGAGGGGAGAAGAGGAAGTGACTGGGGTGTGGCCAACCCTTTTTTAAAAAACTGTGACCCCTTTGGCCTATAAACTAACTCTGCACTGAAGAAGGGTCTCAACCGGAAATGCCCCATTCCTTCTAACCAGATATGCTGCCTGTCCCGCTGAGATACTCCAGCATTTTGTGTCCATCCTCTCCTCTTATCCTGTTGGCCCCCATCTCAATTTTGTACAGTTCAAGATTAAGGAAATATTGGGAAGACTGGGCGGAAAGTATTAGGGAGGCTTTGTGGCAGCTGGCCAACGGCATTGAGAGGAATGAGAATCATAGCTATCATCAAGAGAGGTGGAGTGGGAAGCTCAGCATCAGGTTGGGATGTCCAAAGTAGTAGAATAAGAAGCAGGGTGGGTGGAGGGGGGAATAATGGAGATTGGAGGAGGTTGGTGGTGTGGGTGATCAGATGTGTTGAGGAATGGCAGTTATGCAGTGCGATAAATGAAGAATGAAACAAGTTCTATCTTGCATGCAAGTAGCCCAATGCTGCATGATTGGTGAAACATTCTCCTGGGAGCCCACAGACATCAGGAAGCCTTCGAGACCAAATTCCTCCGAGATGCTCCAAATGGAACATAGCACAAAGAATGAAACCATCGTGTTCCTCCCTGAATTCTCATCGGTGATGCCTGAATAACTCTCATCTGAACGAGCCTGGACAAATATAATTGGCATGGTTTCAACTGGAAATGGTCATAAATGTGATTTACTCTGAGAGCATCAATGTGTAACCACCCAGCAACTTGAGCTCAGAAAATAATTATTCACAAGATTGCTGTGGAAATTTAAAATTGCAGCTATATTAACAGCAACAAATTCTTCAACACCATACACATGAGGTAATTGTTTGATGAGAACTTAATTAATGACACAAAACATAGCAGGAATTCAATTTAAATAAATGGCCAACTGGATTTTAATTTGTTTAACCAAAACAAAAACACCTTAGGCAGATAAGAACAAAAGACTCACAAACTCCGGAAAATATATTGTGAATTTCCTTTTTGTCCAGGAAACATGACTAATTTCTCCAATCAGTCTGAAGAAGGGTCTTGACCCGAAATGTCACCCATTTCTTCTCTCCAGAGATGCTGCCTGTCCCGCTGAGTCACTCCAATATTTTGTGTGTGTACCGTCTCCAATCAAGGATTTTGTTAGTGCATCTCTCTCCACCACAAATCCCTCTCCCCCACATTCTCCCCACATCTCACTCTTCCCCACATTTCCCCCCCCCCCGCCACATCTCTCTCTCCTCCACAATTCTCTCTCCCCCACATTCTCCCCCACATCTCTGTCTCCCCACTAACTACAATAAGTGACTGTCAACATTTTATTTTTATCGCTGAATCCAGACATGAACCTCCTGATGTGTTGTAAACATCACAGACTCTTTCCACGTCATTTCCTGTAAGATTGTTAATCTCTTATGATTGATGTTCCTATAAATGTGTAGTTAACTCAGTGCGATAGTTATCTCATTCAATTTAGTACACATTATTTATTCTTACTTCGTAAAGTCAGTAAATCAAATTGTAATTTAAGGTTCTGAAGTGGGCTTCACTTTGAGGTCCCTCTACATTCCTTCACCACCAGTTCCCTGAAGGTGGAATAGGGTGATTCCAGGTAGATAGGGTGGTAAAGAAAGCTTTTGAAAGCTCACCGATTGATAACACGGTTACAGACCCAGGAACGGAAACGACTACGGACAAGGAGAGCATGGCACATGAGACATCCACAACAGCTGCGGGACACAAACTTCAGGTGTGCATTTGTGGTTGGGAGAAAATTACATCAGTGAAGGGCTTGAAGATCCACCAAGGGAGGAAAAAGTGCTTGAGAGAGCAGAGACATGGGCCTCGCATTGACCAGTACTTCTTACGAAGCAACCAGTCAAATCAGTCGAGTGAAGCACAGCGACGGGACTCAAACCAAAGTTCGCAGAGCATCAGCACCCATGTCACTGAAGAGGGTGATACAAGCACAGAAATGCCGGTGGAGGAGCCCACGCAACAACGACAAAGACCTCCATTGGAGGGAAAGATCAAAGGGCACAAACCTGGAGTGAAATGGCCCAAAGCTGTTGAAAAGAAAGAGTGGGAGACGGTCAACAGTGACCTTATACATATCTTGGAGCAACAAGCGGGCACAGCAGTGGAAAAGCTTGAAAGGATGGGCAACACAATCTACAGCTATGGAGAAGAACGGTTTGGGGTGAGTAAAGGGAGAGGTGGAAAGAATTTACCAACACCAATCAAGTCCAGGAGGCAGCAGGAGATCGAGAGGCTAATCAGAGAGAGGAGACAGTTGAAAAAGCAATGGAAAAAAGCAACTGAGGCAGAGAGAGAAGGTCTCATGCTACTCCAAGAGGACATCAAGAGCCGATTGGCAACCTTGCGAAAAGCAGAGAACTTGAGGAAACTTCGCAGGAAGAAAGAACACACAAGAACACGGTTCTACAAAGACCCTTTCAAGTTCATCAAAGACCTCTTCGCAAAGGAAAAAAGTGGAACTTTGAAAACATCAAAACGGGAATTGGAGGAACACCTGGAAAAGACCCACCAAGACACGAAAAGGCATGAGCAGTTAGTCATCCCACATGACATCCCGCCTATTCAACCACCTGAATTCAACCTGGACACCAGCCCTCCAAGATGGAAAGAGGTAGAGAACACTGTCCGGCGAGCAAGAGCAGCATCAGCTCCGGGGCCAAACGGAGTACCATACAAGGTCTACAAGAACGCACCGGATGTGTTACGCTTTCTATGGAAGCTCATGAGGGTGGTTTGGAAGAAGCAAACAATACCTAAGGCGTGGCGAAGGGCCGGCGGCGTGCTAATACCTAAAGAAAAGGATGCGTCAGACATCAGCCAATTCCGGCCAATATGTCTCCTCAACGTCGAGGGAAAAATCTTTTTCAGCATTGTATCACAAAGGCTGTCCACCTATCTGGTAACAAACAAGTACATTGATACATCTGTACAGAAAGCAGGAATTCCAGGATTTTCGGGCTGCTTGGAGCATACAAGCATGATCTGGCACCAGATCCAAGCAGCTAAGAAGGAGAAGAGAGACCTACATGTGATCTTCCTCGATCTGGCCAATGCATTTGGTTCAGTTCCCCATGAACTCCTTTGGGAATCTTTTGCCTTTTTCCATGTACCAGAGCTCATCACCACACTGGTCAAGAGCTATTTCCAAGACCTGCAGCTGTGCTTCACAACAGCTGACTTCAGTACAACATGGCAGCGCTTGGAAGTAGGCATCATGGCAGGCTGCACAGTCTCACCCTTGGCCTTTACAATGGCCATGGAAGTCATCATCAGGGCCTCAAAATGGGTGGTGGGCGGTGAACGAACCAGGGCTGGGCTCCGTCTGCCACCCATCAGGGCATACATGGACGACATGACCACACTAACCACTACTGCAGCATGCACCAAGCGGCTACTTGGAAAGCTGCAGGAGAACATCAAGTGGGCCCGAATGAAGATCAAACCGAGTAAATCTCGAAGCATCTCCATAGTCAAGGGGGTGCTTAGAGACACAAGGTTATGTATCGGTGACGACCCAATACCAACAGTGTCTGAACAGCCAGTTAAAAGCCTGGGCAGATGGTACAGCGCAAGTCTCAAGGATAAAGAGCAGGTGGAACAACTAAGGCAAGAAATTGTCAATGGTCTGGAGAACATCAATCAGACCCTACTGCCTGGGAAACTGAAGCTCTGGTGCCTACAGTTTGGACTCCTTCCTCGGACAATGTGGCCACTGACCATTTATGAAGCCCCAATAACAACTGTGGAGAAGATGGAGCGAACCATAACTTCATACGCGAAGAAATGGCTCGGGGTCCCACGATGTCTAACTAACATCGGCCTATATGGCAAAGGGGTCCTGGAACTACCTCTCACTAGTCTAACAGAGGAATACAAGTGTTCTAAAGTAAGACTTCAGATGACACTGAGGGACTCTAGAGACAAGACCATCAGTGCTGTTGCGCCGCCCCTAGTAACTGGCCGGAAGTGGACGCCATCTGATGCAGTACAGCAAGCTTCATCAGCCCTGAGACACAAAGACATCGTGGGGCAAGTCCAGCAGGGAAGAGGAGGCTTTGGCCTTACGACAAGTAAACCAACTTGGCGAAAGGCCACAACATCAGAGCGGAGGACATTGGTGGTCGAGGAGGTACGGCGACAAGAGGAGGCCGCAAGAAGTGCAAAGGCGGTCTCTCTTGCCAAACAAGGGCAATGGATGCAGTGGGAAGGTGTGGAGCGGAGGAAGATCAGCTGGAAAGAACTATGGGAAATGGAAGCAAGCAAGATCAGCTTCATCATCAGAGCGACTTATGACGTGCTTCCATCACCAAAGAACCTCCATCAGTGGTACGGCGAGGATCCAACCTGTGCCCTCTGCCCAACTCCAGCGACCCTCAAACACATCATGGTAGGCTGCAAGACCAGCCTCACGCAAGGGAGATACACGTGGCGGCATAATCAGGTACTAAAAAGCCTGGCATCAGCCCTTGAGAACAGGCGGTGTGCGACCAACTCCTTGCCTCCGAGAGCAAGCAACCCCCTCCCCCTAAGGGCAACAACCTTTGTCCGAGAAGGACAGAAAACATCTAAACATCCTTCCACCAGATCAGAAGAAGGAAACCTATGCAGGGCCCGCGACTGGAGGATGCTGGCGGACATCGGCCGACAACTAGTTTTTCCACCTGAAATTGCTTCCACGAACCTCAGGCCAGACTTGGTGTTCTGGTCCCCTTCACAGAAGACTGCTTACATCATAGAGCTCACAGTTCCATGGGAGAACTCTGTTGAGGAGGCCTATGAGCGTAAGAAGCTGCGTTACGCAGAGCTTGCAGCAGAGGCAACGCAGCGTGGCTGGAACACCAAAGTCTATCCAGTTGAAGTGGGATGCAGAGGATTTGTTGCGTCATCTACCATCAGACTGCTGAAGGAGCTTGGAATCCACGGTCAGGCTCTGCGGAAGACCATAAGATCACTCTCAGAGGCGGCTGAAAGAAGCAGCCGGTGGATTTGGCTCAAGCGGAAAGACCCATGCTGGGCCCCAAGTATTTCAGGGTGAATCTTTGGGACAGTTTGACACGGGACACGTGCTGAGGGCTGATCATCCTGCAGCGGGCCGCCCTTGTGGAGGGTGTATAGTGTTAAAAGGCCGAAACACCCAGTGATGCAAGGGTACACTACTGATGATGTGTCCTGTGCCCAACTGTCCTGAAGGTTACCCAGGCCAAGATATACGTATCCACTCCCCCCCCCCCCCCCGCCCCCCCCACAGATGTTGAGCGTCTACCACTCTCAACAATCAACGAATGTCGTGAAATGCTCCCCACCTATTGGCACAAGGGACTTCTTAACATCTTGTCCTGTGTATTTGATTCTGAAGTGGGCTTCACTTTGAGGTCCCTCTACATTCCTTCACCACCAGTTCCCTGAAGGTGGAATAGGGTGATTCCAGGTAGATAGGGTGGTAAAGAAAGCTTTTGGTGTGCTGGCCTTTATAAATCAGAGCATTGAGTATAGAAGTTGGGATGTAATGTTAAAATTGTACAAGGCATTGGTGAGGCCAATTCTGGAGTATGGTGTACAATTTTGGTCGTCTAATTATAGGGAGGATGTCAACAAAATAGAGAGAGTACAGAGGAGATTTACTAGAATGTTGCCTGGGTTTCAGCAACTATGTTACAGAGAAAGGTTGAACAATTTAGGGCTTTATTCTTTGGAGCGCAGAAGGTTAAGGGGGGACTTGATAGAGGTCTTTAAAATGATGAGAGGGATGGACAGAGTTGACGTGGACAAGCTTTTCCCACTGAGAGTAGGGAAGATTCAAACAAGAGGACATGACTTGAGAATTAAGGGACAGAAGTTTAGGGGTAACATGAGGGGGAACTTCTTTACTCAGAGAGTGGTAGCTGTGTGGAATGAACTTCCACTGAAGGTGGTGGAGCAGGTTCGATTTTATCATTTAAAAATAAATTAGATAGTTATATGGACGGGAAAGGAATGGAGGGTTATGGTCTGAGTGCAGGTAGATGGGACTACAGGAGAATAAGTGTTCGGCAACGACTAGAAGGGCCGAGATGACCTGTTTCCGTGCTGTAATTGTTATATGGTTATATCAGTGAGCTTATCAGAAATTGGAATTTGTAGTTGCAACTTACAATGAAATCCAACTTATGGCATCTTTCACAGTCTCAGGACATCTCAAAGAGTTGATGTACATGTTATAGTAGCAGAATTAGGTTGTTCAGCCCATCAGGTCTACTCTGCCGGACAGTCAGTGACGGTTCAGGTCGAGAGTCTGAAGAAGTCTCAACCCGAAATGTCACCCATTGCTTCTCGTTGGAGATGCTGCCTGTCCTGTTGAGTTACTCCAGCATTTTATGTCTATCTTTAGTTTAATATCAGTTGCTGTCAACATAATTTTTCTTTAATGATGACTCGCTTGGTATATGTTCCTCTGAGAGATTTGTTTTCCAATTTCCACAGTGGAATTTAATTTGTGCAAACCTTAATTTGTGCAAATCACTCGAAAACTCAGATTTGCGACTGGAGCCAGCTGTAAATGTAGTGAGGAGACAAGCTTGGGCATTTCACTTGGATAGTCTACACCCCAGCGGTATCAACATTGACTTCTCTAGTTTTAGATAGCCCTTGTCTTCTCCATCCTCCCCCTCCCCCTTCCCAGCCTTCCTTCTAGTCCCACTGCCTCCGCCTCTTCGTTTCTTTTTCCCCCCCACATCAGTCTGAAGAAGGGTCTCGATCCGAAATGATGCCAATTTCTTCTCTCCACTGAGCCTTACCTGCTGAGTTTCTCCAGCATTTGTTGTCGACCTTCATTTTTTCCAGCATCTGCAGTTATTTCTTAAATAGATCTTGGAGAAAACTGAACTAACGGGCAGCGGCACGAACGAATGAACGACCAACGGTGGCGCCCCGGGTTTCGCCCCGGTGGTGGAAGTTTTCTTGTAAGTTATACTATGTTAACACATTAATATTAATGTTTTAACATAGAAAACATCATTGTAATCACGGTACAACTAGAGAAAATAGCACAACCTTTTAGCAAACCGGCAAAAAGAAGGCTGATTAGGCACTTGATCGTGAAAAGGGCATTATCCTGGTGAAATCATCAAAAAAAGGCATGAGAAGGCTTGGCATTCATGGCAAAATCCTGGCTCTAATCATATGCATTAAGGTGCAATGAAATTCCTTGTTCACGCGCAGCTCACGCAGTAAACTGTGTGCACGCAGTGATCGTAAAAACAATGGAAAAAAAAGATGTGTAAAAAAGTAGAATGATGCATGATTGTAATGCAGAAACTGACATATGCACAACAGAATATTAAAGTACAATAACGGACTATCCAATTAAAGATTTAAGAGAATGTTACAATATCTCCGGAAATGGGCTATGAAAGGGTTGATTGATTCATGAGTCAGATACAGTGGGAAAGAACCTGTTCTCAAGTCTCAACATCTAAGTTTGTAAGTCCTGTTTCGTCTCCCAGTAAGTATAAGAGAAAAAAGGGAAATAGCCAGGATAGTAGACATCCATGACAATACTTCCAGCATTCCCGATGGCATGCTCCGTGAAGTTGGATTGAATGGAAAGAAGTGACGAGCCTGTGATAGACTGGATTTCCACTGTGGGGGAAAAGTCAAGAACCTTCAGGGATAGGTTAATGTCTTAACCTTATTCCCTTTGTTAAGACATTAACCTATCCCTGATTTTGTTCCTCCTGCTCTTTGCCTAATTAGCCAAATTGAGGTCAATGTTAAACACTCTTCCTCGCAGCAAATCAAAAAACACAGATCATTTGATTATTTTTTATTAATATTCTTGGATCAGACATTTGCAAATCAAATAAAGCAAAACATTTGGTTGGTATTTGAAAAATGGTGCTGTACTTAACAATTATTTTGCAATAGAAATGAACAATTTGTAATATAGTAAATGATAGAACAAAATCGTGCTGACACAAATATTCAATCTGTCAGAAATAGTCTCCAATAAAAATCAGTGAAAGTTTAGTTGATATTTGAAATTCACAGATAATCATTCAGTTAACAAAGAGGAATGCTTACACAGTATTGTATGTGAAGCTTCGAGTATTTATATTTTAATACCGATATTCAGCGATTCCATTTTTGATCCTATTTATATTTCTTCACTCTGTGATGAGCGATGGATGCAAGATCTGCATCTTTAGAATGAAATGACTAACAAACTTCTTTGTGGGCTTTGATTCATCACATCACAGTGCCACAGGACGCACAGTCGCATAGCCGGTAGAGGTGTTGCCTCCCAGGGTCAGAGACCCAGGTTCGATCCTGACCTCGAGTGCCGTCTGTGTGGAGTTTGTACGTTCTGCTCGTGGCCGTGTAGGTTTCCTCCAGGTGCTCCGGTTTTCTACCACATCCCAAAGACGTGTGGGTTTGTAGGTTGTCCAAAAGGGAACTGCAGATGCTGGAATATCGAAGGTACACAAAATTGCTGGGGAAACTCAGCGGGTGCAGCAGCATCTATGGAGCTAAGGAAATAGGCGACGTTTCGGGCCGAACCCCTTCTTCAGAGTCTGAAGAAGGGTTTCGGTCCGAAACGTCGCCTATTTCCTTCGCTCCATAGATGATGCTGCACCCACTGAGTTTCCCCAGCAATTTTGTGTACCTTGGGTTTGTAGGTTCATTGGCCTCTGCAAATTGTCCCTAGTGTGCAGGAAGTGGATGTCAAAGAGGGATAATGTAGAACTAGTGTGAACAGGTCAATCTGGACTCGATGGTCAATGTGCACTCAGTAGGCCAAAGAGCATGTTTGCATGCTGTATCTTTCAGTCAATCCAGACAATTCAATCAATCTCTTCTACACTGTCCCAGTCAAAGGCACACAGAGAAAGTAAGAAAATACACTCAGAATATTTAAATGCTGTCGTTATCAAATTTTATTAACTCTTAAATATAAAAACTGAAACCAAGCATAGTCCTGTGAGACCGACATTGGTTATAAATTGATTCTCTAGCTTATGATATCCTTTCTCCACTATAACAAGTTTTGTAATAATACAAATAAAGCCTATGGATTATTTTTGATGCCACTTTGTGGCTTGGAGTTTATTTCACAGTTGTAGAAAAGTGTATTTGCAAACCAATGCAGTAGGACATAAGTAGAACAGACTCTTGTAGAGCAATTTGTAAATATTTCTTCCATCATATTATGTTATTGCTTTCCTTATGCTAATCCCAAAATCTACACCACCATCACTATTCTCCGCTCTCATCTGCCACTTTATAATCCATATTTTTTATCTTCCTCTGCTTGAGATATTTATTCAGTTTTTCCTTAACTCTTGCTTGAGCTATTTCCTATGGAAAAGTACATGTGCTAATAATGCACAGCGGTAGATTTGCTGCCTTACAGCGTCAGAGGCCTGAATTCAATCCTGCCTACGGGTGCCGTCTGTACGGAGTTTGTACGTTTGCCCTGTGACCTTCATTGGTTTTCTCCAGGAGCTCCGTTTCCCTCCCACATTCCAAAGACATACAGGATTGCAGATTAATTGGCTTTGGTAAGAATTGTAAATTGTCCCTAAGTGTGTGGGATAGTGCTAGTGTACGGGGATCGCTGGTCTGCTGTTCTCGGTGGGTGAAGGGCCTGTATTTCTAAAACCAAAAAGTAAAACTAATGGGCCTTTCCCACTAAGGCGACTTTTTAGGTGACTGCAGAGGAGACTTTGCAATCGCCATATGGTTGCCACATGTTCACGGGTGGTTGCCGGAGAGTCACCTTCATGGTCATGAGGAGTTCTCACAATTCGGGAACTAGTTGCGGCCTCATTATGTTGAAAATGAGCGTCGACCATAATGAAGTCGCCATGGAGATTAGGGAGAATTCTCGAGCCGTAGATGGGTCACCAGAAGGTCGAAGGTTCTTGTAGGTTCTCATAGGTTGGAGCCGGTGCTGACCAGTGAATTTCATTGGCTCATTGAGGGAAACAGGTAAGCAGTAGTTTTCAGAACCAAGGAACGGATGGGTAATTTTAAATGTCCACTGAACTTCACAGCTGTGCATCTCTGGCGTCTTAAAAGTTGTTTCCACTCCTTCTCCCTCCTCTCCCCCTACCCCCTTTTTTTTAAAGGACTTACCATACACTGTGCTTTAGTTGTCTTAGTTACAGCACCAACTTTCCTGTTCATCGTGTGTCTGTATCTCCTTGGCTTTGCACCGTGGGAAATTTTTAGACAGCGCTCCCCCACTTGCCTTGTCCCCCGCCTTTGCGATGTGTTTATGTGTGTGTGTTCCACTCTGACAGTCGCCGTTCCAGTTCCCGGTTTTTCAGGCGACTGCCGGCAACTCGACAGTCGCCAGCAACCCGTTTAAAAATCACCCGAGTGGGACAGGCCCATTAGCCTTCCGTAAACAGTGGAAGGAAAATGATCTTCATTTTCTCCCCACTTTCAAAGGGAAAATTCCAAATGAATAATCTTTCATCTTTAAAGCTGGAATATGGAGAAATTGCATATAAGTTAATATAATCAATTTCTAAAATAGTTATCCAAGAAATTTATATTTTATGCTTTGCATATGGGAACCAAATTACATTTGAGAAAGATTTTAGCAGTAATTTGCTATAAAGAGATATATTTATTCCCCAAATTGTTTTGAAACATAGAGCTGGTGACCACTGAACCCTCATGGGAATAGAATAATGGTGTTTGAACCAACTATAGTCGGTGATATATAAAGAAAGCACAGAATACTATAAAAAATTATGACAGTGAAAAAGGCTTCAGTGCAATTGTTTGACTACTCAGAGGCTCTATAAGGCATCAGACTACATTTGGAGTAATGTGAGCTGTTTTGGGCCCCATATCTAAGGAAGGATGTGCTGGTGTTGGATAAGGGGCAGAGGAGGTTTAGGAGAAAGATCCCAGGAATCATTGGGCTAACATATGATGAGCGTTTAACAACACTGGACCTGCACCTACGGGAGTTTAGAAGGATAAGGGGAGACCTCATTGAAACTTACAAAATAGTGAAAGGCCTGGATAGAGTGAATGTGGAGAGGATGTTTCCACTAGTTGGAAAATCTAGGCCATAACCTCAGAATAAAAGGATGTACATTTAGGAAGGAGATGAGGAGGAATTTATTTAGTCAGAGGGTGGTGAATCTGTGGAATTAATTGCCACGGATGGCTGTGGAGGACAAGCTAATGGATATGTTTAAGGCGGAAATTGACAGATTCTTGATTAGTAAGGTGTCAGGGGTTATGGAGAGAAGGCAGGAGAATGGGGTTGAGATGGAAAGATAGATCAGCCATGAGTAGACATGGGCTATATGAGCTCATTCTGCTCCAAGAACTTATGAACTCATTAACATTGGGTGCAAGACCATAGCTTCCTGACAGTGGAATCACAGGTGGGTAGGGTATTGAAAAAGTCATTTAGCAAGCTTGTCTTCATAGACGGAAGCAATATTGGAGTTGGGATGTTGTGTTGCAGCTGAACAAACCATTGTTTTGGTCATACTTAGGGGCGTTGAATGTAATCCGTGCAATTGGACTGACAATTATGTGCATTGCCTCTGTATCACAGACCAGCAGTGATGGATTTAACTCTGCCATCCAGCTATTTAGCTCTGTCCACTCACATATTAAAGTCTTAGATGGTTGCCATGGTAGGAGAGGACCAACATTGAGCCATGTCACTGGTGTTAAAATCACAACCTCTTAGGTTTAAGGTGAAGGGGAAAATATTTAATAAGAATCTGAGGGGTAACATTTTCATACAAAGGGTGGTGGGGTGTATGGAACAAGCTGCCATAGGAGGTAGTTGAGGCTGGGACTATCCCAACGTTTAAGAAACAGTTAGACAGGTTCATGGATAGAACAAGTTTGGAGGAATATGGACCAAACGCACGCAGGCAGGACTAGCGTAGCTGGGATATGTTGGCCGGTGTTGGGCATGTTGGGCAAGTTGGGCCTGCTTCCACACTGTATCACTCTAGAACTATGACTCTATAACTGAACTTTTAATAATTTATGTTGGATTTTTCAGGTTTTGAATGCATCAAGAAAGTTTGATATATTAATCACATTGTCTTTCTCTATGAAAATGGCATGGGTTACAAATTAAATTTGGATTATTACTAAGCAGCTGCTAACAATGCAATAAAGTAACAATCATCAGAACATTGCAAGGGATTTTTTGTTTGTAGTGGGCTATTTGAATGGAAAATGTAGGAGATATAAATGGCACAATGGTTACATTATGCAGGATAATTTGACATATTTCCTATGCCATTCGTGAGCAGGGTATGCATGATTCCAATTTCAACTCAAAGTCTTCACATTTCATATTCCTGTGAACATTTCATATTCCTGATATTAGCCAGCACTAAAACTCTCACACATACAGTCATCAATTCATAAAGCATGGAAACAGGCCCATTGTTTGGCCCATCTTGACCACTCTGACCAACGTATCCCACCTACCTACGTTTGGTCCATATCCCTCTAAATCTATCCTATCCATGTACCTGCCCAAATGGTTTTTTAAACAATGTGATTTAATTTGCAAATCTACTTGGTGCAAACATTTGTGTAAGCTGGTTTAAACCGAAGATAGACAAAAAAAGCTGGAGTAACTCAGCAGGACAGGCAGCATCTCTTGGAGAGAAGGAATGGGTGATGTTTTGGGTCGAGACTGAAGAAGGGTCTTGATCCGAAACGTCACCCATTCCTTCTCTCCGGAGATGCTGCATGTCCCGCTGAGTTACTCCAGCTTTTTGTGTCTATCTACTACATTACGGAGTTGGCCCGTGTAGGGATCCGCGTTGTATCTCATTTGGTATTAATTCAGTTTCAATTGAGATTTGTTGATTCTCACTGTTCAAGGTCATGAACACTGGATAGCTCATAAGTGCTTCTATCTACAACACCTTTTATTAGTACTCAGCCCATTTGTTGCCTATGGTATCCCATAGACTGCAGCTGAAAACAAATCTTCCCGATGGGCAAGGTATTCAGCAGGGAACAGAGGGAGTAGGAATCGCTGAGGAATCTGTGAAATGTTCTTCTACTAAGGGCTGGAGGCTCTGAAAATGCAGTAACTTTAAAAAAAAACAAAAGAAAAATAATTGACATTTGCGCCCTACACATACATCATGGTTCCAGATATTACGGTGCGGTGATTTGAAAGCCTGACACTGGCAAGATTATAGCAACATTTAAAAGCAAAGTTCATATGGGTCATGATTTTCAATACCATGTACACATAGAATAATTAGATTAAAGAATAAAATAATAGGTAATCAATTTCGTGGGGTTTCAATTTTAATTAAAAATATTATGAAAAATAAAAAGGTACCTTATTGCTTCACATCTTTGCCAATTCTACTTTGTAGTACTCAACATGAAGATTTATGGACAATCATTTCCATTTTTTTCATCTGTAATTTATTTTCAAAAGCTTAAAATCCTATCATTTAAACAGATCTGGTGCGGCTGATAACCTTATTGGAATAAGGATGAATTAATTATGCTAATTTGACCCACTTTAAAAAATCTGATTCAAGACAAATTGGAAACTGGCTTTTTTGCAATGAATTAAAAGTCCTTTCCTTTGTAAATCTCAGTGCTTCAGCGCACGAAACATTATTTAATGAATCATCAGTAATTAGATCTAATTGTCACTGAAACAAACACTGGAGTCCAAACTCTTCTTTATTTGTAAACGGTACCACGGAGCCGGACTTGGATCCACTCACTCGAGCCCTCACCTGCCTCACGTAAACAGAACAGAAGAAAGAGACAATAGAGGAGCTCCTCTATGATCTGTGGAGCGAAGGGAATAGACCCCTCACCAAGATGGCCGCCGGCTGACCACCTCACCGGCCCTCACCAAGATGGCCGCCGGCTAACCACCTCACCTGCCCTCACCAAGATGGCCGCCGGCTGACCACCTCACCTGCCCTCACCAAGATGGCCGCCGGCTGACCACCTCGCCAAGATGTTTCGGGCCGAAACCCTTCTTCATACGTGTGTTTGTGGAAACAGAGGCATAAAAAAAACCACCTCGGGTTTCGGCCCGAAACGTCGCCTATTTCCTTCGCTCCATAGATGCTGCTGCACCCGCTGAGTTTCCCCAGCATTTTTGTGTACCTTCGAACTTCCAGCATCTGCAGTTCCTTCTTGAACACCTCACCAAGATGGCCGCCGGCTGACGACCTCACCTGCCCTCACCAAGATGGCCGCCGGCTGACCACCTCACATTCCCTCATCACGATGGCCGCCGGCTGACCACCTCACATTCCCTCATCAAGATGGCCGCCGGCAAACCACCTCACATTCCCTCATCAAGATGGCCGCCGTCAACGTCATATTTAGGCCCCTCACCAAGATGGCCGCCGTTCCGCCCGCCCCATCGACCGCATGAAAATGGCGGCGGAGAAGAAGCGGCGGTTGGTGACGTCGCTGCGCACGGTAGGAGCTGAGGTAAATAATGTTGTAAATGTAGTTTAGTGTAAATATAGTGTGTGTGTGGTCAATATATATATATATATATAGTGTAGTGTAAATATAGTACAGTGTAGTGTAGTTACACGTGTGTGTGTGAAACTGGTGAATATAGTGTAGTGTAGACTAGACCACACACACACAGTGTTCTGTACAACACGTGTACTACACTGGACTGGAACTACACGGACCGAGCTGAGGGCAATAATGTTGTCAATGTGTGTGTGTGGTCAATATATATAAATATATAGTGTAGCGTAGTATAAATATACTTACACTGTGTGTGTGGGGTCAACATGTAGCAACGACCACATCATCTACAGTTACACGTGTGTGTGGTCAATATGGGTCAATGACCACATAAATACAGTATGGTCAATAAACTAGACGGACGGAGCTAAGGTAAATAATGTTTTAAATGAGCGGGAAATGTCTTTATAGTTCAGTTCAGCCTAGTATAAATGTAGTGTAGTGTAGTACAGAACACTGTGTGTGTGTGGGGTCAAAATGGGTCAATATCACCATATAATGTACAGAATGGAGAAATTAGTGAGGTAAATAATGTTGTAAATGAGCGGGAACTGTCAGTGGTCAATATTGTCAATATATATAAATATAGTGCAGTTACAGTTACAGTGTAGTACAGAACAATGTGTGTGTGTGGGGTCAATAAATATATAAATACAGTAACAGTATAGTGTAGTATAGTACAGAAAACTGTGTGTGTGGGGGAATTAGTGAGGTGAATAATGTTTTAAATGAGCGGGAACTGTCTGTGTGGTCAATATTGCAAATATAGTATAGTGTAGTACACGTGTGTGTGGTGAATATTGTCAATATATATAAATATAGTGCAGTTACAGTGTAGTGTAGTCTAGTACAGTCTAGTACACGTGAGTGTGGGGAAATTAGTGAGGTAAATAATGTTGTAAATGAGCGGGAAATGTTTGTCTGATCTATAAATATAAATATATAGTTATAGTGTAGTCTTGTAGAGTACACGTGTGTGTGTGTGGAAACTGGTCAATATGGGTCAATGACCACATAAATAATGTTGTAAATGAGCGGGAACTCTGTGTGTGGTTAATATATATAAATATAGTTACAGTACAGTGTAGTACAGAACACTGTGTTTGTGTGGGGTCAATATAATTAGGATGCCACCCTACTACTTCAGGACTGCTTTGATCGCACCGACTGGGACCTATAAACACACAGGGGAGTGGAATAAACGCGGTCTGGGGTAAAACTGGGGTAAATAAGTAAGTGATTTGGCCAATTATTCACATACAAGGAATTTGCCTTGGTGCTCCGCCCGCAAGTAACAACATGACATACAGTGACAGTAAATAATGTTGTAATACAGTATAATACAGTAAATAATGTTATAAACACACAGGGGAGCAAAATAAACCCGGTCTGGGGGTAAAACTGGGGTAAATAATGTTATAAACACACAGGAGAGTGGAATAAACTGGGCTGTGGAGTCGTTCCAAAAACATCCGACCCCGACCCCTCAGTAAAATAATTCTAAATCTGCTGTGATGACATTACACAAGTTGACATTTCATAAGAACCACGTGAATCATCTTTTAAACCCATGTCCATAAAGTTTTGAATCTAATGGTTGTAGCTGTGCTATTGTGGCTTTTCTTTTAATGTTTATTCTTGAAATAAAAACCATAATTCATTATGCTAAAAGAAAACAAAATGACAGAAAGGAACCATGACAAATTAAAATTCCATTGAATTAAGTAAAAATTATAAAAGCATTACTCCAAAATGTATTAAACTAAGGCCACAGGTCTGAGCTAAATGGCTAAATTATAACAAAAATTAATCTCATGTGCAATAGAAATTAAAAGTAAATGCCTAGGTAGTTAAGTTTGCTACAAAAGTACATACCTAAAATGTATTAATAACGTCTGGAACAGAATTGCTTCTGGCAGAGAGAGAGAGAGAGAGGGAGAGTGGAGGGAGGGAGGGAGGGAGGAGAGGGGTGAGAGGCTGAAGGTGGAATGGGGGTGAAGTGAGTAGCGGGGGGAAACAGGGAGCAAAGGGAGGGGGAGGATTCAAGGGAGAGTGGGTTTGGTGCCGAGGGGGTGAATGGGGGGCAGGGAACTGGGGGGGGGGGGGGGGGGGGGTAGGGAGCCAGGTGGGGTAAGGTGGGTTCACATTGTTTGGGGGTGGGTAGGAGGGGGGAGGGAGAAAAGGGGGTTAAGTAGCAGGAGGCGGCAGGGGTATGGAGGAGGTCACATTGTTTGGGGGTGGGGACTGTGTTGCCATTTAGGAAGTCAAACCAGGGCAGGATCTTCACTGTGAATGGCGGGGCGCTGGGGCAATGTGTGGAACCGAGGGATCTAGGAGTGAAAGTACGAGTTGGGCCGAAGGGCCTCATTCCAAAGCTGTATCACTCTATGAATCTATGGCAAAGTGCTGGAGTAACTCAGCGGGTCAGGCAGCATCTATGGAGAAGATAGACACAAAGTGCTAGAGTAATTCAGCGGGTCAGGCAGCATCTGTGGAGAGATTGAATGGGTGACATTTTGGGTCGAGACCCTTCTTTGGTTTAGTTTAGTTTAGTTTGGAGATGCAGCACAGAAACAGGTCTTTCAGCCCGCTGAGTCCTCGCCGACCAGCGATCACCCCGTACACTAGCACTATCCTACCACATTAGGGTCAATTTAACAATTTTGCGGAGGCCGATTAATCTCCAACCCTGAAGGTCTTTGAAATGTTGGAGGAAACCGGAGCACCCGGAGTGAAAACCCACGCAGGTCAAGGGGAGAACGTGCAAACTCCGCACATACAGCACCCGTAGTCAGGATCAGACCCGGGTCTCTGGCGGTGAGGCAGCAACTGTACCGCTGTGCCGCGCAGGATTATATAATGGTTTCCTCCGCCATAAACGCACCCGATATGTGCTAGTAATGTCCTGTTTGCCAGCTTGTTGACCCTCTGTGTTTCCCGCCTGCAGGGTTTTGTAGCCATTGCTGTGGACAGAGAGACCGGGGATGTGAGCGGCCATTGAGGGCGGCGAGGGTGCCGGAGAGCCCCCCCCCCCAACTGCTCGGTGTGCGGGCTGAGCTTCGAGGGGCTGAGCTTCGATGGTGGACCACATGACGGGGCACAACAAGGAAAAGCGTTATGAGTGCGACGTGTGTGGGAAGGCCTGGCGGTACCCGAGCGAGCTGGAGATCCACCGGCGGATGCACACGGGAGAACGCCCCTTCGACTGCTCCACCTGCGGCAAGAGCTTCACCAGCTACGACAACCTGCAGCAGCACAACCGTGTGCACTCTGGTGAGAGGCCCTTCACCTGCTCCGACTGTGGCAAGAGCTTCATCCGCTACGCCAACCTGCAGCAGCACAACCGGGTGCACACTGGAGAACGCCCCTTCAACTGCTCTGACTGCGGCAAGAGCTTCAAGACAGCGCCAAACCTGACGAAACACCGGTGGTTACACACGGGCGAGAAACCCTATGGCTGCTCCACCTGCGGCAAGAGCTTTGCCAGCTACGACAACCTGCAACAGCACAACCGCGTGCACACGGGAGAAAGCCCCTTCACCTGCTCCACCTGCGGCAAGAGCTTCACCAGCTACGGCAACCTGCAACAGCACAACCGCGTGCACACGGGAGAAAGCCCCTTCACCTGCTCCACCTGCGGCAAGAGCTTCACCAGCTACGCCAGCCTACAGCAGCACAACCACGTGGACTCGGGAGAACGCCCCTTCGACTGCTCCGACTGCGGCAAGAGCTTTGCCTGGATGTCGGGGCTACGGCATCACCGGCAGGTGCACAGCAGTGAGCGGCCCTTCACCTGCTCCGACTGTGGCAAAGGCTTCAAATCGTCGCCAGAGCTGAAGAGGCACAGGCTCGTGCACACCGGGGAGCGCCCCTACACCTGCGGCCAGTGCGGCAAGGGCTTCACCTGCTCCAGCAACCTGCTGTCCCACCAGCGCACCCACACCGGCGAGCGCCCCTTCACCTGCGCCCAGTGCGGCAAGGGCTACACCCATTCCAGCACCCTGCTGGTGCACCAGCGCACCCACACCGGCGAGCGCCCCTGCGCCCAGTGCGGCAAGGGCTTCATCCGCTCCTCCAAGCTGCTGGAGCACCAGCGAACCCACACCGGCGACCGTCCCTTCACCTGCGCCCAGTGCGGCAAGGGCTTCACCCGGTCCTCCTATCTGCTGTCCCACCAGCGGGTTCATGCCTGCGACCGTCCCATCCCCAACCCGGTGTGTGAAGAGCGCTTTGCCATGGCCTCCCACGCCCTGTCTCACCAGCGCATGCACACCAGTGGCCAGCCCTATGACTGCCCGTACTGCGGTGAGGAGTTTGACAGCTCGCGGGGGTTTCGGCAGCACCAGCGGACCCACGTCGGTGAGCAGCTGCTCCCACTGTGACGAGAGCACGGGGGCTGCGGGAGCACCAGCGGATACACACCGGAGAGAGACCTTATGTGTGCGCTGAGTGTCAAGTCACGCTTATTGGTCACATACACATACGAGATGTGCAGTGAAATGAAAAGTGGCAATGCTCGGGGACTTTGTGCAAAAAGACAACCAAACAAACTACAAACAGAATGGAACAGAATCACATATTCTTTTACATATTGTAGGCGGAAGGAAAAATGGAAAAAACAGCAATTTAAAAAAAAGCAGTAGAGTGGTACAGTAAAGTTAGTCCCTGGTGAGATAAGAGTTTACAGTCCTAATGGCCTCGGAAGAAACTCCTTCTCAACCTCTCCATTCTCACAGCATGGCAACGGAGGCGTTTGCCTGACCGTAACAGCTGGAACAGTCCGTTGCAGGGGTGGAAGGGATCTCCCATGATCTTATTGGCTCTGGAGTTGCACCTCCTGATGTATAGTTCCTGCATGGGGGCGAGTGAAGTTCCCATAGTGCGTTCGGCCGAACGCACTACTCTCTGCAGAGCCTTCTTGTCCTGGGCAAGGCAATTCCCAAACCAGATTGTAATATTTCCAGACAAGATGCTTTCCACAGCCGCTGCGTAGAAGCACTGGAGGATCCTCAGAGACACTGAATGTCCTCAATTGCCTGAGGTGGTAAAGGCGCTGCCTTGCCTTACTCACGAATGCTGCGGCGTGTGATGTCCATGTCAGATCCTCTGAGATGTAGACTCCCAGGTATTTAAAACAGCTCACCCTATTCACAGTATCCCCATTTATCTTCAATGGTGTGTACATCCTCGGATGATGTGCCCTCTTAAAGTCCACGATCAGCTCCTTAGTTTTTTTGATGTTCAAGAGGAGGCTGTTGGCCTGACACCAGAGTGCCAGATCAGCCATCTCCACCCGGTAGGCCTTCTCATCGTGGCAAAAAAATCTCATTGTGGCGATTGAATAATCTCCCTACTGCTTTCCTTCTTCACTTATTCCTTCTCTTTCACTTTTTCTTTATATATATATATAATATATATATTTTTTTTTAATTAGAATTGGGTACAATGCATTGGTACAAAAACAATGTTAACATATTAGTCTCTGTACAACTTCCCTTTTTTTTAAGAGAGAAGTGAGAAAGGAGAGAAGAAAAAGAGGTTATGAAAAGTGAAGAATAGATTAGTGAGCGTGGGTGAAAAAACTGATAAAGAAAAAGTGAATGAATTGCTCCCGATTATCACTTTGTTCCTTTTTCAGAATCGTTATTTCACGAGCCATCTCCTTCATTCCAGTTGTAATCACTTCTGTCACGATGTCAGAGTGTTTCATCTCTTCAATCAACATATCAAATTTATTTTTATGATCATTTTCTAGTCTTTCAAATTCCAGTGTTGTTCTCTGATCAAAGTCACTGAGTTTCTGCTTCAGAGAAGTATACATTTCCCTTGATTCTTCTCGAGCAGCATCAATTTTTTTGGATAAATTAACTTCCAGTTTACAGAGATTGTTCTCCAGTGTACTTTTAATACTGCATATATTACTCAGTGGATATATTTAAGGCAGAGATAGATAGATTGTTGATTAGTGTGGGTGTCAGGGGTTATGGGCTGTGGATGGGAGCAGTGGGCCTGGGCTACGGCTGATCAATATCGACTGGAAGTTATTCGAGACACTTTTATCAATGATTTGGCATCGCCTTTAATACGACAGGAGACTATTAGAAAACAAAACCTTGGATTTACAGTCAGCTTACAATCAAGCTTACTCTTTAGACTTGGCTCAGAAAAATTCAGATGCTTATGGCTCATCTAATGTGTATTCTGCTGCGACTACGCCAATGTTAGGGTTCATTTTCTTAAAACAGACAACTTACAATGTTGGGTAAAACCAATACAAGCTTTAATGATCATTTAGCTAGAGAGTGCTAGGAGATACAAAGTCAAGCATATAGCAGATGCTTAACTCCTCCCAGGCCATCACTCTAATGAATGAAGACATACAGCATCTTTTTATACTGTTTTGGAAACATAGTCACATGTTCATACAGAATGGCAGCAATGACGTCTAACATATCAATCACAGCTCTACCCATTCAAAGCATGCTTGTCACTAATACAATATACTCATGCTATGGTTATATCGATCTTAGTTTAGTTACGAAACCCCAAATAACAGGAAGTTAGTCAAAGGTCTATCATCTGCTGTACCACTCTGTGACAGGAACCACACGGCTGGGTAGCAAGCAGAGTTGTGAAAGTGTGGCAAGAAATGGTGTCCCCCGCATGTTTTGATAGCGATGTCCATGCCTGGAGGGGCGGGTTGGAATGTTGGGGTGATGTTGCCGCAGTCCCGGGGAGATGGAACCTTGACACAAACTAACATTCTATAATGTAGCATTTTGAACGATGCACACAATGGGCAGGAAGATAAACAGACACAGACACAGACAGACGGCGTTGGAGGAGGTCGTGTTTGCTCTGTTTAGCTCAACCATCTCTACCCGACCCCACCCTACCCTACCCTCACCAGAAGGGGAGTGGTTGAAGTGGCCACGCTCCCGCTCCTTATTCCCAGCGCCGCGGGGAAGCTTCTGCCGCTCGGACCCGCAGGGACCATCACACCGTGAGTCTGTCATGTCGGTCCCTGGCCCTGCACAGGTGACCGCTCTTCCCCGTGTTGGGGGCCCTGCGTACGGGGGTGGCTCCCAGCCTCACCCCCTTGACTGCCTCCCCTTAAACACCGACCCACGGCAGCGCTGTCAGAGCCAAGAGGCGCTTCACCGCTGAATGAACCAACCGCCCATTTTAAAGAGGTATTGTACAAGATGATAATAATAGTCTGTATTTACACCATTAAGGTGTATTATCGCTGTGAGGATTTGCTGCTTCTTCTCTGGCACTTTAACTTTGGATCACAAGTTTATACTTTACGTTTATTATTGTCAATATGATCCACCGTTTGGTTTGGTGGATCATACACTGCGGTGTCCAGTTCAAGGAGAGGCCAAAGGCTGCTGTTTTGGAAACAGTATGGAACCTTCACGCTCTCTTGAAGGTCCTGTGCTAATCCTGGGCATTAGCCTCTGTCTACCTTCATTTTGCATCAGTGCAGGGCTGGATTTACGTATAAGCTTGGCAAGCTTAAGCTTAGGGCCTCAAGATCTAGGGTGGCCTCGCAGAGCCGGATTCACCACTAGGCTTCATAGGCTGAAGCCTAGGGCATCGAAATCTAGGCGACCTCCGGCCAAGGCAGGATACCTGGCGTTCAACTCTGCCCCCCCCCCCCCTCGCTATCTCTTTATCTCTCTGTCAACTCTCCGTCTCCACCCACCATCCGTATCTGTGGGGTTCCCGCTCTCCTCTCGCTTCTCATCCACGGCCAGCGTATCATCGGCCGCCCTGCGCTTGCGCGCTGCCACGGCAACTGGTCGGCGCTGGGCACTTTGTGGGGTATCTGGCCGCCATTGCTGTCCGGTCGCCACCTCGCCGCAACCGCTGAACACCAACGCAGAATCACTCCCTGACCCTGGATCTGGAGTAACTCCCTGGAGTAACTCTCTTGTTTCTGGTTTCCTGGTCCTCCATAAATATTCTAAATGGAATTTAAACTGGAGATGGTAAAGGGCTGAACAATAACAGCCTATTGCATTTTATCTGTTTATTTATTGTGTATATATATGGTCTATGGTATATAAACATAATTAACTTTTATCTCCTGTTCTGTATTATGTTTACATATTCTGTTGTGCTGCAGCAAGCAAGAATTTCATTGTCCTATCTGGGACACATGACAATAAAACTCTCTTGACTCTTGACTTGGACTTAACCAAAAAAGGGTTCTTGGGGGAAAAAAGAGGTGCCTTAAATTTAGTTGCGTCTGGTTGGGTAACTATGGTAGGGTGAAGACTATTCCATGCTTTAATTGTGCAGGAGAACTCCATGGAGCAGGGCTGTGGATGGATGGGAGCAGTGGTCCTGGGCTGTGGATGGATGGGAGCAGTGGTCCTGGGCTGTGGATGGATGGGAGCAGTGGTCCTGGGCTGTGGATGGGGGCAGTGGTCCTGGGCTGTGGATGGGAGCAGTGGTCCTGGGCTGTGGATGGGAGCAGTGGGCCTGGGCTGTGGGTGGATGGGAGCAGTGGTCCTGGGCTGTGGATGGATGGGAGCAGTGGTCCTGGGCTGTGGATGGGAACAGTGGTCCTGGGCTGTGGATGGGAGCAGTGGTTCTAGGCTGTGGATGGGAACAGTGGTCCCCTGACAGGGAGTCTCCCCTTGTGCCTGATGTGGATCTACATCTCCAGGGCATGAGGTCGGTGAGAACACTATCGCTTTCTACTGAATTGTGTTTGCATCTTTGATTAATTGTGCTGACTTTTACTTTCAATTGTTGTCATTTGAAGTGTTCAGGGTTTTTAATGTTGATATTTTTCTGGTACAACTGGAATTGTGTTGTTTCTGTGCTCTATCTCCAAACTAAACGGATGTTTCCACTAGTGGGAGAGTCTCGCACCAGAGGGCACAGTGTCAGAATAAAAGGATGTAACTTTGGAATCTTATTTGTGTAATTCCCTGCCACAGACGGCAGTGGAGGCCAAATCACTGGATGGATTTAGGAGAGAGATTGAGCTCTAGGGGCTAGTGGAATCAAGGGATATGTGGAGAAGGCAGGCATGGGTTATTGATTGGGGATGATTAGCCATGATCGCAATGGATGGTGGTGCTGGCTCGAAGGGCCGAATGGCCTCCTCCTGCACCTATTTTCTATGTTTACTAAAGTGATGATACCCTAACCTTATCACAACTGAAATTGAATCTGGCTGATGTAAATATAGAAACAAAGACTTGTAGAAGCTGGTTTATACCAAAGATAGACACAATGCTGGAGTAACTCAGTGGGTCAGGCAGCATCTCTGGCGAAACAAGAGATTTTGGGATGGAATAAAAGGGTTCTTACACAAAATATCACCCATCCGTTTCCTCCAGAGATGGTGCCTGACCTGCTGAGTTTCTCCAGAACTCTTATCATTGTTACTCGTAACAAGGACAGAGTCCCCATGTCCCCCATTGCAGGCAGTGAAGAAAGCGAATGGCCTGTTGGCCTTTATAACAAGAGGAATCGAATATAGGAGCAAAGAGGTCCTTCTGCAGTTGTACAGGGCCCTAGTGAGACCACACCTGGAGTATTGTGTGCAGTTTTGGTCCCCTAATTTGAGGAAGGACATTCTTGCTATTGAGGGAGCCCAGCGTAGGTTCACCAGGTTAATTCCCGGGATGGCGGGACTGTCATATGCTCAGAGAATGGAGGGGCTGGGCTTGTACTCTCTGGAGTTTAGAAGGATGAGAGGACACACTAGAGGCAGGAAACATGTTCCCGATGTTGGGGGAGTCCAGAACCAGGGGCCACAGTTTAAGAATAAGGAGTAAGCCATTTAGAACAGATATGAGGGAACACTTTTTCTCACAGAGAGTTGTGAATCTGGAATTCTCTGACTCAGAGGGCAGTGGAGGCCGGTTCTCTGGAAACTTTCAAGAGAGCTAGATAGGGCTTTTAAATATAGCGGAGTCAGGGGATATGGGGAGAAGGCAGGAACAGGGTACTGATTGTGGATGATCAGCCATGATCACATTGAATGGTGGTGCTGGTTCGAAGGGCCGAATGGCCTCTACTCCTGCACCTGTTGTCTATTGTCCTCACCTTCCACTGTCACATACAACAGATAATCCTCCAACATTTCGCCACCTCCAGCAGGATCCCAACATTGGCCACATCTTCCCATTCTCCAATTTCAGTGTTTTCTCCCTCCTTACTCTTTCCAAGCTCTCCCACAGCCTACTGTCTCTGCCTCTTCCTTCCTCTATCCCGCACCCCCCCCCCCACCCCAACCAGTCTGAAGAAGGGTCTCGACCTGAAAAGTCACCTATTCCTTCTCTCCATGGATGCTGCCTCACCCGCTGATTTACTCCAGCATTTTTGTCCACCTTTGATTTTACCAGCATCTGCAGTTCTTTCTTAATCCACACGGTGGGAGTGTTGACCACAAATTGGAGCGACCTGTTATGTGAATTCACTACATTTTAGGAGTTGCTGTCTACAAATTAGATATGCTCTTTAATGCAAAATGGTTCTTTGTTGCTCTGTGACCCTTTACCTTTCCCCATAATGCCCCCATTGCACAGATGCCAAACTTAGTAAAAGCCCTGAAACCAGGGAAGATTTGGGATGAAAATCAAGGAACTGCAGGTGCTGGTTGACAAAAATAATGCACAGTGCTGGAGTAACTCAGCGGGTCAGGCAGCATCTGTGGAGAACATGGATAGGTGTCGTTTCACAGGGTGCTGGTGAAACATAGAAACATAGATAATAGGTGCAGGAGTAGAGGGCATTCGGACCTTCGAGTCTGCACCGCCATTCAATATGATCATGACTGATCATCCAACTCAGTATCCTGTACCTGCCTTCTCTCCATACCCCCTGATCCCTTTAGCAACAAGGGCCACATCTAACTCCCTCTTAAATATAGCCAATGAACTGTGTGGCCTGAACTATCCTCTGGGGCAGAAATTTCCACAGATTCACCACTCTCTGTGTGAAAAATGTTTTCCTCATCTCGGTCCTAAAAGATTTCTCCCTTATCCTTAAACTGTGACCTCTTGTTCTGGACTTCCCCAACATCGGGAATAATCTTCCTGCATCTAGCCTATCCAACCCCTTAAGAATATTGTTAGTTTCTATAAGATCCCCCCTCAATCTTCTAAATTCTAATGAGTACAAGCCGAGTCTATCCAGTCTTTCTTCATATGAAAGTCCTGACATCCCAGGAATCAGTCTGGTGAACCTTCTCTGTACTCCGTCTATGGCAAGAATAACTCAGCGAGTCAGGCAGCATCTGTGGAGAACATGGATGGGTGACGTTTAACAGAGTGCTGGAGTAACTCAGTGGGTCAGGCAGGATGCCCTTAGTAAAGAGAACAGGTTTGGTGGGCATCTCTGAGGGAGTTCACTAATTGTGTACAGGGTTTGATGCCCATAGTAAGAGTTACAGCATTGGGCAACTCTGTCGGGGAGTTCACTGTTTGTGTGAAGTGTTCTCTTTGATATAGCTGGCATGTTGCTGTGCCAGGCTGATTATGAAAATACTCAATGTATTCTTCTACCCTGTAGGATTCACTACTGCAGACACATTTAAATTTCACTGGACCTTAATTGGTACATGTGATGATAAACTGACCTTGAAACATTGGGCCTAGAATTATTTTTCCCGGCCCTGTCCATCCAGTGTTTGATATTTTGAGGTGAATGTAGAATCTTCTCACCTGCTGCTGTTTCTCCCTCTACAGTTATTCTACAGAGAAGGTTCACCAGACTGATTCCTGGGGTGGCAGGACTTTCATATGAAGAAAGACTGGATAGACTCGGCTTGTACTCGCTAGAATTTAGAAGATTGAGGGGGGATCTTATAGAAACTTACAAAATTCTTAAAGGGTTGGACAGGCTAGATGCAGGAAGATGTATCCCGATGTTGGGGAAGTCCAGAACAAGGGGCCACACACAGTTTAAGGATAAGGGAGAAATCTTTTAGGACCGAGACGAGAAAAACATTTTTTTTCACACACAGAGAGTGGTGAATCTGTGGAATTCTCTGCCACAGAAGGTAGTTGAGGCCACAGTTCGTTGGCTATATTTAAGAGGGAGTTAGATGTGGCCCTTGTGGCTAAAGGGATCAGGGGGTATGGAGAGAAGGCAGGTACAGGATACTGAGTTGGATGATCAGCTATGATCATATTGAATGGCGGTGCAGGCTCGAAGGGCAGAATGGCCTCTACTCCTGCACCTATTGTCTATGTTTCACTAAATATATGGAAATATTTTCTGAGATTTCAGGAAATTCCGGGCCCCCTTTTGGACTCTGGACCCGGGTCCGATGTTCCCCCCGCACCCCACTCTCTCATCGAGCCCTGTGAATATGTACGTGTGCACATAAACACAATATTGTGTGTGGTCGTGTACCTTTGTTAGCTTTCTACAAATGGCCTCAACAAATTGGTCTCAGCAGCCCCCAGATTTGGTGCCCGTTGTAAACAGTTTAACAAATTTAATTTTAGGTTATATTTTATTTGTTTCCAAGTTCTAATTGTACTGTGTATAATTGGATTTTTATTGTATTTTGTATTATTCAGATTCATTGGTGAGAGGAGGATCGGTCCTATATTGCAAGGGGAGCAATCCTCCCTCTCCATTATAAACCAATCCACCTGCTGGGCAGAGTTGTCCAGCAGGTGAATCATATTTTTGATATTTACTGCCCAATAATAGTACATAAAGTTAGGAAGTGCTAAACCGCCCAATTGTTTGGGTTTGCTCAAGTGAGTTCTTTGTATTCTGTGGGATTTATAATCCCATGTAAAATTTGTAATGTCTGAGTCCAGTTTTTAAAAAACTTTTTTGGTAGGTATATAGGAATTGATTGGAATAGGTATAGAATTTGTGGTAGAAAGATCATTTTTATAGCATTTATTCGACCTATTAAAGACATCGGAAGAGTTTTCCAGAATTTAATTAAAGTATTTAATTTCTTAAGTAGGGGACTATAATTTGCATTAAACATAGCTTGATATTTTCTAGTGATTTCAATTCCCAAATATTTAAATTTTTTGTAGCTATTTTAAAAGGGAAATTTTAGAAGTGTGTTGAGTCTTTTGGTTTTATCGACATCATTTCATTTTTATTCCAATTTATTCTGTAGCCTGAGAAAGACAGTTTAACAAAGAGGAGAGTTGAAACAATCTCTGAAAGCTGCCTGTATGTCTCCAAAGACAATTGATTCAGCTACAGAAAGTAAACAAACATGTACTTAATAACCATTGAGGACTGTGTTAATTGTCGGCCTGCGAGGATAAGAAAGGAAGGGGCACACAAGATAAGTAGGAAGTTTAAAACAAATACAACATGTGCTAATTGCCTACCGTCCTGCATATTTAACGCAGCATTTTGAGACAAGATTCGAACTTCAAACACATGACCTGTGGAAGGTGTTTGCAAGAGAATGGAAGAGGGGCTGCAGAATATCATTAACAACTTTGATTGCCTGCAACCCTGCTAGAGAATTACATAGATATAAAGGGTTATTGCAGGAAAAAATATGAAAGTTTACATCTAAATGAACCTGTTCAAATTGCAGTCATAGAAACATAGAAACTGCATCTGCTGTTCCTTGATTTACATCCCAAATCTTCCGTGGCTTCAAGGCTTTTACTAAGTTTGGCACAGAAACATAGACAATAGGTGTAGGAGTAGGCCATTCGGCCCTTCGAGCCTGCACCGCCATTCAATATGATCATGGCTGATCATCCAACTCAGTATCCTGTCCCTGCTTTCTCCATACCCCCTGATCCCTTTAGCCACAAGAGCCACATCTAACTCCCTCTTAAATATAGCCAATGAATTGACCTCAACTACCTTGTGTGGCAGAGAATTCCACAGATTCACCACTCTCTGTGAAAAAAAATGTTTTTCTCATCTCGGTCCTAAAAGACTTCCGCCTTATCCTTAAACTGTGTGTGACCCCTTGTTCTGGACTTCCCTAACATCGGGAACAATCTTCCTGTATCTAGCCTGTCCAACCCCTTAAGAATTTTGTAAGTTTCTATAAGATCCCCCCTCAATCTTATAAATTCTAGCGATTACAAGCCGAGTCTATTCAGTCTTTCTTCATATGAAAGCGCTGACATCCCAGGAATCAGTCTGGTGAACCTTCTCTGTGCTCCCTCTATGGCAAGAATATATTTCATGGCTAAAAGAAAATTATTGAGCTACTGAAGACATAAAATAAGCAGGTACTCACAAGTGCAGTCAGGATACACTCTCTCACAAGTAGTACTTGGAACAGCAAGGTGACAAAGCCCATCTATCACAAACCATAGAAAACTGGGGACATTAGAAGATCTCCAAAGACCTTGACTCATCAACGAGAAACAAGCAGAGTAACTGTAGAGGGAGAAACAGCAGTCCTAATCAGAGGAAAGACATTCTTGCCATAGAGAATGTACAGAGAAGGTTCACCAGACTGATTCCTGGGATGTCAGGGCTTTCATATGAAGAAAGACTGGATAGACTCGGCTTGTACTCGCTAGAATTTAGAAGATTGAGGGGGGATCTTATAGAAACGTACAAACTTCTTAAGGAGGTGGACAGGCTAGATGCAGGAAGATTGTTCCCGATGATGGGGATGTCCAGAACAAGGGGCCACACACAGTTTAAGGATAAGGGGGAAATCTTTTAGGACCGAGATGGGAAAAAACATTTTGTCCACAGTGGTGAATCTGTGGAATTCTCTGGCACAGAAGGTAGTTGAGGCCACAGTTCATTGGCTATATTTAAGAGGGAGTTAGATGTGGCCCTTGTGGCTAAAGAGATCGGGGGGTATGGAGAGAAGGCAGGTACTGGATACTGAGTTGGATGATCAGCCATGATCATATTGAATGACGGTGCAGGTTCGAAGGGCCGAATGGCCTCTACTCCTGCACCTATTTTCTATGTTTCTATGTCTCACAAAATATATGCAAACATTTTCTGAGATTTCAGGAAATGCCGGGCCCCCTTTTGGACTCTGGGCTCAGGTCCGATGTACCCCCTGCACCCCACTCTCTCATAGGCCCTGTGAATATGTACGTGCGTATGTGAACACAATACTGTGTGTGGGATGTATCAAAGATCCTATAGCGGAGCAAGATAGGCCACTGCTGCGAAATGCAATGGGCTGACGTGTAGTAGCTACGGAGGGGAACCTGGGCATTTATTCCACCCATTTTAGTAACCCGGAACCTATCCGACCCGACTCACAGTGTAATCAATGTTGCAGGGGAACGGTTTGTGTGTGATATAGGGTTAGATTCATAATTCTGTTAGTCCATACTTCTGTTAATTCTTGTTAAAGAATAAAATTTGACTGGTAATTGTCTTTTTTAATGTTTTTTAAATCATTTCTTTTTAAGTTGGGATGTAATGTTAAAATTGTACAAGGCATTGGTGAGGCCAATTCTGGAGTATGGTGTACAATTTTGGTCGCCTAATTATAGGAAGGATGTCAACAAAATAGAGCGAGTACAGAGGAGATTTACTAGAATGTTGCCTGGGTTTCAGCAACTAAGTTACAGAGAAAGGTTGAACAAGTTAGGTCTTTATTCTTTGGAGCGCAGAAGGTTAAAGGGGGACGATAGAGGTCTTTAAAATGTTGAGAGGGATAGACAGACTTGACGTGGATAAGCTTTTCCCATTGAGAGTGGGGAAGATTCAAACAAGAGGACATGATTTGAGAATTAAGGAACAGAAGTTTAGGGGTGACATGAGGGGGAACTTCTTTACACAGAGAGTGGTAGCTGTGTGGAATGAGCTTCCAGTGGAAGTGGTGGAGGCAGGTTCGATTTTATCATTTAAAAATAAATTGGATAGGTATATGGACGGGAAAGGAATGGAGGGTTATGGTCTCAGTGCAGGTTAATGGGACTAGGGGAGAATAAGTGTTCGGCACGGACTAGAAGGGCCGAGATGGCCTGTTTCCGTGCTGTAATTGTTATATGGTTATAAGGTTAAATGGCACATAAGCTGTGTTTGAGATGATGTTTGTATTACACTTGCACTCTGTAATTCATTCATCTAATCACACTAATGTAATCACACTGTTCACATCTGCAGTATTTGGGAAAATAATAGCAATATGAAGATTCCAGTTGCTCTAGCCCTGGAATGTTACTTAATGTTTTTGTGCTTATTTTCTATTTACTATGGAGTTGTTTCTCCACAAATAAAAAGGGGTCTGATCTTCCCAAAAGCCAGAGAGTGGAATGAGATCTGTCTGTAATGGTGGGGTTATCTAATTGAAGAATTTCACAAAATTAAATTTGTTTTGAGCAAGATTTACAAAAGATGTCTAACTTAAGGATGGTTTTATTCTACGAGCACACATCTGACTAGATTGTGCAGGAAAGATCCACTATAAGATCTTTGGTCTGTACCTTTGTTAGGTTCCTAAAAATGGGCTCAACAAATTGATCCCAGCAGCCCACGTTTGGTGCCCATTGTAAACAGTTTAACAAAGAGGAGAGTTAAAACCACCTCTGAAAGCTGCCTGTATGTCTTCAAAGACAATGGTTTAGCTGCAGAAAGTAAACAAACATGCACTTAATAACCATCGAGGACTGTGTTAATTATCGGGGATGCGAGGATGAGAAAGGAAGGAGCAGACAAGATAAGTAGGAAGTTTAAAACAAATACAACATGTGCTAATTGCCTGCCTTCCTGCATATTTAATGTAGCAGTGAAGCCGGCGCATGTGCGGATGTGCGGAGCTCTTCTAGAGAGTGCGCATGCGCATGACATTTCCGGAGTGTGCGCATGTGCAAAGTATTTTGAGCGGGAAAAGCCTGCAGAATCAGCCATGTTTGCCAGACGTTTGTGAGTTTATGTATTAAACAAATAAGTTGCTTAAAGCTTAAATAAAGTTAAGTTAATTACGAGTAGTGAAAGTTTCATTTATCTCACAACAATTTAAGCAACTTAATCTTAGAAGTCAAACAGTCCGACTTGGAATGGAGAAACTACTGAAACCACAACGCTTGGATCTCGATCCCAACTCACCTGCTGCTGCTGCTGCAAAGGATTGGAAGCACTGGCTTCGTAAACTAAATAACTTCTTTGATGAAAGGTACACAAAAATGCTGGAGAAACTCAGCGGGTGCAGCAGCATCTATGGTGCGAAGGAAATGGGCGACGTTTCGGGCCGAAACCCTTCTTCAGACTGATGGGGGGTGTGGGGGAGAGGGAAGGAAAAAGGGAGGAGGAGGAGCCAGAGGGCGGAGGGGGGGGGGGGGGTGGGAGGAGACAGCTCGAGGGTTAAGGAAGGGGAGGAGACAGCAAGGGCTAGCAAAATTGGGAGAATTCAACGTTCATGCCATCGGACGCAAGCAACCCAGGCGGAATATGAGGTGCTGTTCCTCCAATTTCCGGTGTTGCTCACTCTGGCAATGGAGGTGACCCAGGACAGAGAGGTCGGATTGGGAATGGGAGGGGGAGTTGAAGTGCTGAGACACCGGGAGTTCAGGTAGGTTATTGCAGACTGAGCGGAGGTGTTCGGCGAAATGATCGCCCAATCTCCGCATAGTCTCCCCGATGTAAATCAGCTGACATCTAGAGCAGCGGATGCAGTAGATGAGGTTGGAGGAGATACAGGTGAACCTTTGTCACACCTGGAACGACTGCTTGGGTCCTTGAATGGAGTCGAGGGGGGAGGTGAAGGGACAGGTGTTGCATTTCTTTCGGTTGCAACGGAAAGTGCCCGGGGAGGAGGTGGTACGGGAGGGAAGGGAAGAGTTGACAAGGGAGTTGCGGAGGGAGCGGTCTTTGCGGAAGGCAAACATAGGGGGAGATGGGAAGATGTGGCGAGTGGTGGGGTCACGTTGGAGGTGGCGGAAATGGCAGGGGATTATGAGTTGTATTTACCGGCTGGTGGGGTGAAAGGTGAGGACTAGGGGTACTCTGCCCTTGTTGCGAGTGCGGGGATGGGGAGAGAGAGCAGTGTTGCGGGGTATGGATGAGACCCTGGTGCGAGCCTCATCTATGTTGGCGGAGGGAAATCCCCGTTCCCTGAAGAACGAGGACATTTCCGATGCCCTGGTGTGGAACGTCTCATCCTGGGAACAAATGCGGCGTCGGCGGAGGAATTCGGAGTAGGGGATGGAGTCTTTACAGGAGGCAGGGTGGGAAGACGTGTAGTCCAGATAGCCATGTGAGTCAGTTGGTTTGTAGTGTATGTCGGTCAGAAGTCTGTCCCCTGCGATGGAGATGGTGAGGTCAAGGAATGGTAGGGAAGTGTCGGAAATGGTCCAGGTGTATTGGAGTGCCGGATGGAAGTTGGTGGTGAAGTGGATAAAGTCAGTCAGTTGTGTGTGGGTGCAGGAGGTGGCCCCAAAGCAGTCGTCAATGTAACGGAGGTAGAGGTCGAGGATGAGGCCCTGGTACGTATTGAACAAGGATTGTTCAACGTACCCAACAAAGAGGCAGGCATAGCTGGAGCCCATGAATGTGCCCATAGCTACACCTTGTGTTTGGAGGAAATGTGAGGAGTCAAACGTAAAGTTGTTGAGGGTGAGGACCAACTCCGCTAGGCGGAGGAGAGTGTCAGTGGCTGGGTATAGGTTGCTCCTCTGGTCGAGGAAGAACCAGAGGGCTTTGAGGCCATCCTGGTGGGGGATGGAGGTGTAGAGTGACTTAGTGATTTTGCTAGCCCTTGCTGTCTCCTCCCTTTCCTTAACCCTTGCTCTGTCTCCTCCCATCCCCCCGCCCTCGGGCTCCTCCTCCCTTTTTCCTTCCTTCTCCCCCCCACCCCCCATCAGTCTGAAGAAGGGTTTCGGCCCGAAACGTAGCCTATTTCCTTCACTCCATAGATGCTGCTGCACCTGCTGAGTTTCTCCAGCATTTTTGTGTACCTTCGATCTTCCAGCATCTGCAGTTCCTTCTTGAAAACTTATTTGATGAGTGTGGCAATGATGCACCAGACAGACTCAAGACATTAATAAGATTTGTCTCTTGTGATGTATATGATTACATAGAGGAATGTACAACTTATGATTCTGCTATTGATGTACTAAGCAAACTCTTCGTTAAGACACCCAACGTGATATTCGTTCGACACCTCCTTGCTACTCGGAAACAAAAACCTGGTGAATCACTTGATGAATTTTTACAAGAACTTCAAAGACTTAGTAAAGACTGTGCCTTCAAAGCAGTTACGGCTGATCAATATCGACAGGAAGTTATTCGAGACTCTTTTATCAATGATTTGGCATCGCCTTTAATACGACAGGAGACTATTAGAAAACAAAACCTTGGATTTACAGTCAGCTTACAATCAAGCTTACTCTTTAGACTTGGCTCAGAAAAATTCAGATGCTTATGGCTCATCTAATGTGTATTCTGCTGCGACTACGCCAATGTTAAGGTTCATTTTCTTAAAACAGACAACTTACAATGTTGGGTAAAACCAATACAAGCTTTAATGATCATTTAGCTAGAGAGTGCTAGGAGATACAAAGTCAAGCATATAGCAGATGCTTAACTCCTCCCAGGCCATCACTCTAATGAATGAAGACATACAGCATCTTTTTATACTGTTTTGGAAACAGTCACATGTTCATACAGAATGGCAGCAATGACGTCTAACATATCAATCACAGCTCTACCCATTCAAAGCATGCTTGTCTCTAATACAATATACTCATGCTATGGTTATATCGATCTTAGTTTAGTTACGAAACCCCAAATAACAGGAAGTTAGCCAAAGGTCTATCATCTACTGTACCACTCTGTGACAGGAACCACACAGCTGGGTAGCAAGCAGAGTTGTGAAAGTGTGGCAAGAAATGGTGTCCCCCGCATGTTTTGATAGCGATGTCCATGCCTGGAGGGGCGGGATGGAATGTTGGGGTGATGTTGCCGCAGTCCCGGGGAGATGGAACCTTGACACAAACTAACATTCTATAATGTAGCATTTTGAACGATGCACACAATGGGCAGGAAGATAAACAGACACAGACACAGACAGACGGCGTTGGAGGAGGTCGTGTTTGCTCTGTTTAGCTCAACCATCTCTACCCGACCCCACCCTACCCTACCCTCACCAGAAGGGGAGTGGTTGAAGTGGCCACGCTCCCGCTCCTTATTCCCAGCGCCGCGGGGAAGCTTCTGCCGCTCGGACCCGCAGGGACCATCACACCGTGAGTCTGTCATGTCGGTCCCTGGCCCTGCACAGGTGACCGCTCTTCCCCGTGTTGGGGGCCCTGCGGACGGGGGTGGCTCCCAGCCTCACCCGCTTGACTGCCTCCCCTTAAACACCGACCCACGGCAGCGCTGTCAGAGCCAAGAGGCGCTTCACCGCTGAATGAACCAACCGCCCATTTTAAAGAGGTATTGTACAAGATGCTAATAATAGTCTGTATTTACACAATTAAGGTGTATTATCGCTGTGAGGATTTGCTGCTTCTTCTCTGGCACTTTAACTTTGGATCACAAGTTTATACTTTACGTTTATTATTGTCAATATGATCCACCGTTTGGTTTGGTGGATCATACACTGCGGTGTCCAGTTCAAGGAGAGGCCAAAGGCTGCTGTTTTGGAAACAGTATGGAACCTTCACGCTCTCTTGAAGGTCCTGTGCTAATCCTGGGCATTAGCCTCTGTCTACCTTCTTTTTGTATCAGTGCAGGGCTGGATTTACGTATAAGCTTGGCAAGCTTAAGCTTAGGGCCTCAAGATCTAGGGTGGCCTCGCAGAGCCGGATTCACCACTAGGCTTCATAGGCTGAAGCCTAGGGCATCGAAATCTAGGCGACCTCCGGCCAAGGCAGGATACCTGGCGTAAAACACGCCCCCCCCCCCCCCCCCCCCCCACCTCGCTATCTCTTTATCTCTCTGTCTGTCAACTCTCCGTCTCCACCCACCATCCGTATCTGTGGGGTTCCCGCTCTCCTCTCGCTTCTCATCCACGGCCAGCGTATCATCGGCCGCCCTGCGCTTGCGCGCTGCCACGGCAACTGGTCGGCGCTGGGCACTTTGTGGGGTATCTGGCCGCCATTGCTGTCCGGTCGCCACCTCGCCGCAACCGCTGAAAACCAACGCAGAATCACTCCCTGACCCTGGATCTGGAGTAACTCCCTGGAGTAACTCTCTTGTTTCTGGTTTCCTGGTCCTCCATAAATATTCTAAATGGAATTTAAACTGGAGATGGTAAAGGGCTGAACAATAACAGCCTATTGCATTTTATCTGTTTATTTATTGTGTATATATATGGTCTATGGTATATAAACATAATTAACTTTTATCTCCTGTTCTGTATTATGTTTACATATTCTGTTGTGCTGCAGCAAGCAAGAATTTCATTGTCCTATCTGGGACACATGACAATAAAACTCTCTTGACTCTTGACTTGGACTTAACCAAAAAAGGGTTCTTGGGGGAAAAAAGAGGTGCCTTAAATTTAGTTGTGTCTGGTTGGGTAACTATGGTAGGGTGAAGACTATTCCATGCTTTAATTGTGCAGGAGAACTCCATGGAGCAGGGCTGTGGATGGATGGGAGCAGTGGTCCTGGGCTGTGGATGGATGGGAGCAGTGGTCCTGGGCTGTGGATGGGGGCAGTGGTCCTGGGCTGTGGATGGGAGCAGTGGTCCTGGGCTGTGGATGGGAGCAGTGGGCCTGGGCTGTGGGTGGATGGGAGCAGTGGTCCTGGGCTGTGGATGGATGGGAGCAGTGGTCCTGGGCTGTGGATGGATGGGAGCAGTGGTCCTGGGCTGTGGATGGGAACAGTGGTCCTGGGCTGTGGATGGGAGCAGTGGTTCTAGGCTGTGGATGGGAACAGTGGTCCCCTGACAGGGAGTCTCCCCTTGTGCCTGATGTGGATCTACATCTCCAGGGCATGAGGTCGGTGAGAACACTATCGCTTTCTACTGAATTGTGTTTGCATCTTTGATTTATTGTGCTGACTTTTACTTTCAATTGTTGTCATTTGAAGTGTCCAGGGTTTTTAATGTTGAGATTTCTCTGGTACAACTGGAATTGTGTTGTTTCTGTGCTCTATCTCCAAACCAAACGGATGTTTCCACTAGTGGGAGAGTCTCGCACCAGAGGGCACAGTGTCAGAATAAAAGGATGTAACTTTGGAATCTTATTTGTGTAATTCCCTGCCACAGACGGCTGTGGAGGCCAAATCACTGGATGGATTTAGGAGAGAGATGGAGCTCTAGGAGCTAGTGGAATCAAGGGATATGTGTTAAGGGCAAGTTATTTTCTAAATGAGGAGGAGCTGCGTTGTAATGCAACGCAAAGGGATCTAGGGGTATTAGTACATGAATCACTAAAAGTTAGTATGCAGGTGCAGCAAGCAATCAGGAAGGCCAATGGAGTTTTGGCCTTTATTGCTAGGGGGATTGAGTATAAAAACACGGAGGTCTTGCTGCAGCTGTACACAGTATTAGTGAGACCACATTTGGAATACTGTGTACAGTTCTGGGGTCCATACTTAAGAAAGGATGTACTAGCCCTGGAGGCAGTGCAGCGAAGGTTTACAAGATTAATTCCTGCAATGAGGGGATTGACATATGAGGAAAGGTTAAGTAGGCTGGAACTCTACTCTTTGGAGTTTAGAAGAATGAGAGGCGATCTCATTGAAACATATAAGATCGTGAGGGGCCTTGATCGGGTGGATGCACCGAGGATGTTCCCAATGATCGGGGAAACTAGAACTAGGGGACATAGTCGCAGAATAAGGGGGGGCTCTTTTAAAACTGAGATGAGGAAGAACTTCTTCACCCAGAGGGTGGTTAATTTATGGAATTCACTGCCCCAGGGAGCAGTGGAAGCAGAAACGTTAAATATATTTAAGTCTAAAATAGATGGTTTTTTAGCTGCCAAGGGGATAAGGGGCTATGGGGAGAGGGCAGGGATATGGACCTAGGTATGGTTAGTATAGTAAGACCTGAGTGATCTCCTGGACAAGTGTTGATCGCCTGGATTGGGGTCGGAGAGGAATTTCCCGGATTTTTTTCCCGAATTGGACCTGGGTTTTTATCCGGTTTTTTGCCTCCACCAGGAGATCACGCGGTTCTTGGGGTGGAGAGGGGTGATAGCGGTATAAAGGGGAGGGTAGTGTCTTGTGTTCTGTGTCTTGTGTCTACTGTTTGTGGGTAAGTGTGTCTGTTTAGTGTTCAGCCATGAGCGAATGGCGGTGCGGGCTCGACGGAACTGGTGGTCTACTCTCGCACCTACTTTCTATGTTTCTATGTTTCTATGTGGAGAAGGCAGGCATGGGTTATTGATTGGGGATGATTAGCCATGATCGCAATGGATGGTGGTGCTGGCTCGAAGGGCCAAATGGCCTCCTCCTGCACCTATTTTCTATGTTTACTAAAGTGATGATACCTTAACCTTATCACAACTGAAATTGAATCTGGCTGATGTAAATATAGAAACAAAGACTTGTAGAAGCTGGTTTATACCAAAGATAGACACAATGCTGGAGTAACTCAGTGGGTCAGGCAGCATCTCTGGCGAAACAAGAGATTTTGGGATGGAATAAAAGGGTTCTTACACAAAATATCACCCATCCTTTTCCTCCAGAGATGGTGCCTGATCTGCTGAGTTTCTCCAAAACTCTTATCATTGTTACTCGTACCAAGGACAGAGTCCCCATGTCCCCCATTGCAGGCAGTGAAGAAAGCGAATGGCCTGTTGGCCTTTATAACAAGAAGAATCGAATATAGGAGCAAAGAGGTCCTTCTGCAGTTGTACAGGGCCCTAGTGAGACCACACCTGGAGTATTGTGTGCAGTTTTGGTCCCCTAATTTGAGGAAGGACATTCTTGCTATTGAGGGAGCCCAGCGTAGGTTCACCAGGTTAATTCCCGGGATGGCGGGACTGTCATATGCTCAGAGAATGGAGGGGCTGGGCTTGTACTCTCTGGAGTTTAGAAGGATGAGAGGACACACTAGAGGCAGGAAACATGTTCCCGATGTTGGGGGAGTCCAGAACCAGGGGCCACAGTTTAAGAATAAGGAGTAAGCCATTTAGAACAGATATGAGCAAACACTTTTTCTCACAGAGAGTTGTGAATCTGGAATTATCTGCCTCAGAAGGCGGTGGAGGCCGGTTCTCTGGGAACTTTCAAGAGAGCTAGATAGGGCTTTTAAAGATAGTGGAGTCAGGGGATATGGGGAGAAGGCAGGAACAGGGTACTGATTGTGGATGATCAGCCATGATCACATTGAATGGTGGTGCTGGTTCGAAGGGCTGAATGGCCTCTACTCCTGCACCTGTTGTCTATGTTTCACTAAATATATGGAAATATTTTCTGAGATTTCTGGAAATTCCGGGCCCCCTTTTGGACTCTGGACCCGGGTCCGATGTTCCCCCCGCACCCCAGTCTCTCATCGAGCCCTGTGAATATGTACGTGTGTACATAAACACAATATTGTGTGTGGTCGTGTACCTTTGTTAGGTTCCTACAAATGGCCTCAACAAATTGGTCTCAGCAGCCCCCAGATTTGGTGCCCGTTGTAAACAGTTTAACAAATTTAATTTTAGGTTATATTTTATTTGTTTCCAAGTTCTAATTGTACTGTGTATAATTGGATTTTTATTGTATTTTGTGTTATTCAGATTCATTGGTGAGAGGAGGATCGGTCCTATATTGCAAGGGGAACAATCCTCCCTCTCCATTATAAACCAATCCACCTGCTGCGCAGAGTTGTCCAGCAGGTGAATCATATTTTTGATATTTACTGCCCAATAATAGTACATAAAGTTACGAAGTGCTAAACCGCCCAATTGTTTGGGTTTGCTCAAGTGAGTTCTTTGTATTCTGTGGGATTTATAATCCCATGTAAAATTTGTAATGTCTGAGTCCAGTTTTTTTTAAACTTTTTTGGTAGGTATATAGGAATTGATTGGAATAGGTATAGAATTTGTGGTAGAAAGATCATTTTTATAGCATTTATTCGACCTATTAAAGACATCGGAAGAGTTTTCCAGAATTTAATTAAAGTATTTAATTTCTTAAGTAGGGGACTATAATTTGCATTAAACATAGCTTGATATTTTCTAGTGATTTCAATTCCCAAATATTTAAATTTTTTGTAGCTATTTTAAAAGGGAAATTTTAGAAGTGTGTTGAGTCTTTTGGTTTTATCGACATCATTTCATTTTTATTCCAATTTATTCTGTAGCCTGAGAAAGACAGTTTAACAAAGAGGAGAGTTGAAACAATCTCTGAAAGCTGCCTGTATGTCTCCAAAGACAATTGATTCAGCTACAGAAAGTAAACAAACATGTACTTAATAACCATTGAGGACTGTGTTAATTGTCGGCCTGCGAGGATAAGAAAGGAAGGGGCACACAAGATAAGTAGGAAGTTTAAAACAAATACAACATGTGCTAATAGCCTGCCGTCCTGCATATTTAACGCAGCATTTTGAGACAAGATTCGAACTTCAAACACATGACCTGTGGAAGGTGTTTGCAAGAGAATGGAAGAGGGGCTGCAGAATATCATTAACAACTTTGATTGCCTGCAACCCTGCTAGAGAATTACATAGATATAAAGGGTTATTGCAGGAAAAAATATGAAAGTTTACATCTAAATGAACCTGTCCAAATTGCAGTCATAGAAACATAGAAACTGCATCTGCTGTTCCTTGATTTACATCCCAAATCTTCCCTGGTTTCAAGGCTTTTACTAAGTTTGGCACAGAAACATAGAAACGTAGACAATAGGTGTAGGAGTAGGCCATTCGGCCCTTCGAGCCTGCTCCGCCATTCAATATGATCATGGCTGATCATCCAACTCAGTATCCTGTCCCTGCTTTCTCTCCATACCCCCTGATCCCTTTAGCCACAAGGGCCACATCTAACTCCCTCTTAAATATAGCCAATGAATTGACCTCAACTACCTTGTGTGGCAGAGAATTCCACAGATTCACCACTCTCTGTGTGTGGAAAATAATGTTTTTCTCATCTCGGTCCTAAAGGATTTCCCCCTTATCCTTAAACTGTGGCCCCTTGTTCTGGGACTTCCCCAACATCGGAAACAATCTTCCTGCATCTAGCCTGTCCAACCCCTTAAGAATTTTATAAGAGTTTCTATAAGATCCCCCCTCAATCTCCTAAATTCTAGCGAGTATAAGCCGAGTTTATCCAGTCTTTCTTCATATGAAAGTCCTGACATCCCAGGAATCAGTCTGGTGAACGTTCTCTGTGCTCCCTCTATGGCAATAATGTCCTTCCTCAGATTTGGAGACCAAAATTGTACGCAATACTCCAGGTGTGGTCTCACCAAGACCCTGTACAACTGCAGTAGAACCTCCCTGCTCCTATACTCAAATCCTTTTGCTATGAAAGCTAATATACGATTTGCTTTCTTCACTGCCTGCTGCACCTGCGAAGTCTTTATGGATGCTGATGGCCTTCCTGAGGCACCGTGTGTGGTAGATGCCCTCTGTGGAGAACGCGCTGAAGAGCTCTCCTCTCCGCCTCCGTGCAGCTGAGATGCCACACAGAGATGCCATACATTAATATGCTCTCTGTGGTGCAGCAGTAGAAGGTGTGGGGGCAGACCAGTCTTTTTTAATGTCCTCAGGAAGAACAGTCATTGCTGTGACTTCTTGACCAGCGCAGTTCGTGGACCATGTGAGGTCCTCTGAGATGTGAGTGCCCAGAAACTTAAAGCTGGACACTCTCTCCACACTTTCCCCATAGATGGAGATTGTAGGTATGTTACAAAACTTACCTTCAGCGGCGGGGGCTGTAATTCTGCCTCTGGCCATGCGCGCGATTTTGGCGCGTTTGAGGGGGGGCGGGGTTAAAACGGGGTTTTGTTCCGACCTGGTCATGAATTATATTTTGTTGGAGTGCAAGATGTTGCTAAAGAATCGTTCCTACGGCCGTTCTGTGTGTTTAAAAAAAAAATTCACCCGACAAGTTCATCGCTGGAATGATTTTAAAATCAGCTTCTGAAGCCGTCAATGCCGACAACTGGGATGGATTTTATGCAGGACCAGGTTAAAAAAAAAGTAGTTTATTTTTATGTATAAAAGTGTTGCTTAAGATGTATTTAATTCACATTTTACGTTGCGAAACGGTGATTTTTCTCCCCCGAAGAACCGGCAGTGTATTTGCTGCCGATATGCGGTATAAATTCACCGCAGTCTGAACGTTCTAACTGGTCCCGTTCCAGAAAATCACACTCCCAAGCTGATTTAAATGGCCATTAATTTACAGGTATTAACCATTAAATTCCTTCTATTTGGCCTATAAACCCATGACAATGAGATTTTAAAATTATGTTATATTCTGAATTCTTGTGTGAATGTTATTTGTACACTTAGGCTATTTAAAAACGTTAATCTATTCTTAAGAAATTGATAGATGTTTAGATCTAGTAATTGAATTTTGTAATTAGCTACAATTAGGTAACTAACTAACTATATGTTTCAATTTCAAGTCATCTAAGTAAGATTGTTTCATATTTGTTTCAGAATGCTTCAATCTATAATAACTGAAAATTTCATTCAGTTTTAATTTTTAATAAAGTTATCGGCTTTTAAATGTTCTCAATCACAGCTTTTGTGTTAAGTCAATGAAAAAGCAAAAGGGAACAAGATGCTAATTTCCGAGTATGCAAATGATCATAACTTTTTTAATACTGAAGATATGAAAGTGAATTAGGTGTCAAATTAAACTTATTTTTATGCTTTATCTGATGGGATAAATTAAAGACTTGATTTTTTAAATCTCAAAAATTTGTAACATTGCTAGAGATTGGGGCGTATTCTCCATTATGTGACCTCCTGAAGTCAATAATCAGCTCCTTGGTCTTGGAGGTGTTTAGTGACAAGTTGTTACGTGAGCACCAGTCCGCCAGGTTCTGCACCTCCGCTCTGTACTTTGTTTCATCGCTGTTGTTGATCAGCCCAATTACTGTTGTGTCATTCCAAATCTTCCCTGGTTTCAGGGCTTTTACTAAGTTTGGCATATGGGCAATGGGTGTATTACAGGGAAAGGTAAAGGGTCATTTTGCAGTAAAGAGCACAATATCTAATTTGTAGACAGCAACTCCCAATATGCAGTGAATTCACACAACAGGTCGCTCCAGTTTGTGGTCAACACTCCCACCGTGTGGATTAAGAAAGAACTGCAGATGCTGGAAAAATCAAAGGTGGACAAAAATGCTGGAGTAACTCAGCGTGTGAGGCAGCATCTATGGAGAGAAGGAATAGGTGACGTTTCAGGTCGAGACCCTTCTTCAGACTGATGTCGGGGTAGGGGTGCGGGATAAAGGAAGGAAGAGGCAGAGACAGTCGGCTGTGGGAGAGCTGGAAGGGGAAGGTGGGAGAAAACACTGAAATTGGAGAATGGGAAGATGTGGCCAATGTTGGGATCCCGCTGGAGGTGGCGAAATGTTGGAGGATTATCTGTGGTGTGACTGATGATTAAAGCTGACTTTGAACACCAGACTGTGTCTGTACAGTTCTCTACAACAGCGGTGTCTGCGGGGAAAGACGGGATTCGAGGATGGTGTGCTGCTTTCTTTAGATATGTTAAGGGAAAAAGAGTAGCAAAGTCAAATGTGGGTCCCTTGAAGGCAGACACGGGTCAAATTATTATGTGCAACAAGGAAATGACAGAAGAGTTGAACAGGTACTTCGGATCTGTCTTCACTAAGGAAGACACATAGAAACACAGAAACATAGAAAATAGGTGCAGGAGTAGAGGCCATTCGGCCCTTCGATCCTGCACTGCCATTCAATATGATCATGGCTGATCATCCAACTCAGTATCCTGTACCTGCCTTCTCTCCATATCCCCTGATCCCTTTAGCCACAAGGGCCACATCTAACTCCCTCTTAAATATAGCCAATGAACTGTGGCCTCAACTACCTTCTGTGGCAGAGAATTCCACAGATTCACCACTCTGTGTGAAAAATGTTTTTCTCATCTCGGTCCTAAAAGATTTCCCCCTTATCCTTCAACTGTGACCCCTTGTCCTGGACTTCCCCAACATCGGGAACAGTCTTCCTGCATCTAGCCTGTCCAACCCTTTAAGAAGTTTGTAAGTTTTTATAAGATACCCCCTCAAACTTCTAAATTCTAGCGAGTACAAGCCGAGTCTATTCAGTCTTTCAAACAATCTCCCAGATGTACTGGAGGACAGAGGATCTAATGGGGTAGAGGAACAAAGAAATGTTCAGGTGAGAAATAGTATTGGGTAGGCTAATGGGACTGAAGGATGATAAATCCCCTGGGACTGATGGTCTGCATCCCAGGGTCCTCAGGGAGGTGACTCTAGAAATAGTGGAAGCATTGGTGATCATTTTCCAATGTTCAATAGATTCAGGATCAGTTCCTGTGGTTTGGAGGATAGCTAATGTTATCCCACTTTTCAAGAAAGGGGCGAGAGAGAAAACGGGGAATTACAGACCAGTTAGCCTGACCGGTGGTGGGAAAGATGCAGGAGTCAATTATTAAAGAGGTAATAATGGGGCATTTGGATAGCAGTAAAAGGATTAGTCCATGTCAACATGGATTTATGAAAGGGAAATCATGCTTGACTAACATTCTGGATTTTTTTGATGATGTGACAAGTAAAATGGATGAAGGGGTGAGCCAGTGGATGTAGTGTATCTAGACTTTCAGAAAGCCTTTGATAAGGTCCAGCACGGGAGACTGGCGACAAACATTAGAGCACATGGTTTTGGGGATAGGGTGTTGCCATGGATAGAAAATTGGTTGGCAGGACTTCCGGTTGGCGCCACGATGTGAGTGGAATCGCGCCATTACAGCTCCGCAAAAAACTGAATTTAAAAGGGGGTAAAAGGGTCAAACAAACGCACTTACCACAGGAGATCGATTGTAAACGGCTCCGGCAGCGTTTAAAAGGTGCGTGACGTCATCAGGCGCGCGATTTTAAGAAGAAATTATGACCCAGCGCTCCCCTCCCCCCACCACTGGAAAAAAAGCTACGAGAAGGGAAACAGGCCTGAGCTCGGGTGCGGCTGCTGCTTCTCAAGAAGATATCTCACAGAGGAAAGCTGAAATGGAGGAACTCAAGACTACCATTCTAGGTGAGATAAAGAAGCAGAGGAAGGAGTATATGGAGGAGATAAAAAGTTTAAAAGCGGATATGCTGGTGTCTCACGAGAAAAATAAAGAAGACTTAATAAAACAAGTTATAATGACGGTAAGAAGTATGATGGATGAGTGGAAGGAAAAGGCTAATGCCGAGTTACAAACTCAAATTGAGGAGGTAAAGGATATAGCTGCTGGGATGGAAAGAAAGCTGGATGGCAAGATAGATCCTACTATAATTTCGCTAGACCAACAAGGCGAAGCAATTAAAGAGCTAACTAAGATTGCTGAACTGAATACTAAGGAGACCGAAAAACTCCGTGCCGAGAACAAACGCCTCTTCGAATTATTACGCAAAACAAACGAGAAATGTATTGATCTGGAGGGACGCCAACGCCGTAAAAATTTGCGTATAGTTGGTCTGAGCGAAGGTCGTGAGGGGAATCAAGATCCTCGAAAATTTGTTGCAAAACTTTTAAAGGATATTCTGAATTTGGATCATGAACCCCTGTTGAGCCGTGCACATAGGGCTCTAAGACGGGCTCCTGGGATAGGTTCATCGCCCAGACAAATGATTGTAAAAGTGGCCTTTGATCATGTCTTCGAAGAAATGATGAAGATAATAATAAAAAAGAGAAACCTGAAATACGAGGGAGACAACATCAGTATTTTTAGAGACTACCCAGCAGAAGTGGCCAAGAAAAGATCACTATTTAGAGAAACAAAAGGTATCCTGAGGAATTTACAGAATACTAAGGATCTGAGATATGGCTTGATGTACCCAGCAATACTGAGAGTAACTTATGATGACAAGGAATATCGTTTCGTTAAGTATACTGAAGCATTGGAATTCGCCCGAGGCATACAGCAGAAGCCAGAAGATGAAGAGAGAGAAGACGTGGAGGAAGGACCCGAGGGAGAAGGAGAGGACTGAACTTTTATCATCGACCTGTGGTTATGAAATACTCACTTAGAAGGAAGTGGAATAATGGACATTTAGTTGTAGTTCTGTATTAATTATTAGAAAATATTTAATTATTCCATGATAATAGTATTACATATTATAGTATTAAATACAATTGATATTAGTAATTAGCAAATAGTAATATGAATAATAGAAATAATTACTAAGTACTAAGTATATAAAGTTAGTACCCCACCCCAATATATATAGCATTTGAGATAGGAGCTGGTATAATTAACATCTTTTTTTTTAATTAAAAAAACGGAAGTCTTTAGATTAATGGCCACGTTAGTGTGGCTTTCACCTTCACATACTACACACTATAATAAGTGTAGTTTCTTTTTTTTCTGAGCACCCTATTAACACCCTTTACTTTTTTTTTATTATTGATATTTCTTATTGTTTTTGTTTTTTATTGATCTTATATTATATATTATTTGAATGTAGATGTGAAGGATATTGTGTATATAGTTTAAGAAGACATAGATGTGGATTAAGGTGGATAGAAATTCTCATTGGATTGATGTCCGGGTGCAACGGGGAGCTGGGGGAGTCAAGAAAGCTACTCCAAAAAAAGCCGCCCTAATAGTAAAATGCATGATATAAAGGTGAAGACTGGGGGTGATGGAGTAACCTTCTGCAGTTGGAATGTAAAAGGAATTAATGAACCAATTAAAAGGGGAAAGGTGTTAGCTCAGTTGAACAGATTGAAGACAGATGTCATTTTCCTTCAAGAGACTCATCTTAAAAAAGATGCTCAACATAGATTAACAGCTAAATGGATTTCTAAGGTGTATCATTCTACATTTATACATAAATCTAGAGGAGTTGCAATAATTATTCGCAAAGGTATACCTTTCATACAAAGTTCTATTATAGATAAAGAAGGCAGATATGTAATAATTACAGGGGAATTATATTCAAAAAAGGTAATTTTAATGAACATATATGCCCCTAATTTTGATAATCCATTATTTTTTAAGAAAATATTTAATAATATTCCTTTATCCACTCAACACAATTTAATAATTGGAGGTGATTTAAATTGTACTTTAGATAACTACTTAGATAGATCATCTGCAAAAAGGAAAGCTGCCTCGAAATCAAGTAAATTCATAAATGCTTTTATCAATACATCTAATATTAAAGACATCTGGAGGTTAGATAATCCATCCGGACGAGAATATTCTTTTTTCTCGCCCGTACATGGAACCTATTCGAGGATAGATTATTTTTTAATAGATTCTAAATTACTTCCTTTTACGTATGACGCAAAATATCATAATATTATCATCTCGGATCATGCGCCATTAACATTTAAGATAAAATTAAAAGATATATCTAATAAAACTACTACCTGGAGATTTAACCCTCAGATATTAAAGGACAATGACTGTTGTAAATATGTGATGGATCAGATTAAATTATTTTTTGAAACTAATGATAATCCTGAAACTTCCCCATCACTATTTTGGGACACATTTAAGGCATTCATGCGTGGCGCAATAATATCCGCACAAGCACATCTCAATAAAGAAAATCGAAAAATAGAACAACATTTAGAAAATGAGATAAAACGTCTAGATAATGAAAATATAAAACAGCCTTCCAAAGAGTTAAGTAATAAAATTGCATCAGTAAAATATAGATTAAATAAAATATATTCTAATCAAGTTATTAAACTTTTTCAACAAACTAAACAAGTGTATTTTGAATTTGGAGATAAACCACAAAAATTACTAGCACGACAGCTTAGAAAATTAGAAGATGAGAAGATGATACACGGAATTAGATCTGAGTATGGAAATATATTGACTACTCCAAAAGATATTAATGATAGATTTTTACAATATTATAAAAATCTTTATTTGTCAAAACTAACAGGACAAACAGATAGTATGGAAATATTTTTACAAGAATGTCAAATCAATAGCTTAGATCAGGAAGGTAGAGAATTGTTAAATGCTGAAATAACAGTAAAAGACATTATAGAATCAATTAGTTCGCTAAAGAACGGAAAAGCAGCGGGCCCGGATGGCCTGAGTGCAGAATTTTATAAATAATTTCAAGATCTGATTTCTCCAAGATTACAAATAATGTATAGATATGCATATGACCAAGGAAAATTACCAGAATCTCTAAATGAATCCACAATTACACTCATCCCTAAAGTAGATAAGGATTTGGAAGATCCTGGATCATATAGAGCGATTGCCCTTTTAAATACAGACCAAAAAATATTAACTAAGGTCTTATCTAGGAGATTAAGTTTAGTGATCTCTAAATTAATACATTATGATCAAACAGGTTTTATCCCAAAACGTTATTCATCCCATAATCTCAGACGCTTGTTTAATATTATATATTCAAAAAGAATACGAGATACGGAACTAGCGGTTATATCATTAGATGCAGAAAAAGCGTTTGATCAGGTGGAATGGATGTATTTATTTAATATAATGGAAAAGTTTCAATTGGGGGATAGATTTTGTAAATGGGTAAGAATTTTATATTCGAATCCTATTGCAAGAATTTTGACTAACCAAATTTTATCAGCCAAATTCAAACTCTCTAGGGGATGCAGACAGGGATGTCCGTTATCACCCTTATTGTTCGCATTGGTGATAGAACCATTGGCGGAAAAAATTAGATCTGAACCTGAAATATATGGCTATAATACTGATACAACAATTAATAAAATTTCTTTATATGCAGATGATGTTTTGATTTATATTACAAAACCGGAAATTAGTATTCCCAACCTGCTAAACATTATAACTAAGTTTGGTGCATTTTCTGGGTATAGGATTAATTGGGATAAAAGCGAGATTATGCCAATAACAGGAATAAATCTAAATACATTACAACAATACCCATTAAAAGTAGTTACAGACAAACTTAAATATTTAGGGATTAACGTAACTAAAACTCATAACTCATTTATAAAATCCAACTATCCTCAACTATTAGATAAACTTAGAAAAAATATTTTATATTGGAAAACACTTCCTATATCCATGATTGGTAGAATAAGTGCCATAAAGATGGTATTTCTACCACAGTTGTTATATTTGTTTCAGGCTATTCCTTTTTTTCTTCCGAAAACTTTTTTTTTTTAAATTGATAATATTGTTAATAGTTTTATTTGGGATTATAAAAATCACAGAATAAATAAAAAACATCTATGCAAAGCTAAGATAAATGGAGGATTAGCACTTCCAAACTTTTTATATTATTTTTGGGCTGTTCAGATTAAGAATATGAATTTCTGGTGGGTAAATATGGATCATGAACCGACATGGTTAAATATAGAAAAGGAAGACTGTCTACCTTTCAATGTAGGTTCGATAATTTTTGCACCAACGGAAGTACAAAAAAAAAATTATAAAGACAACCTAATAATATATAATAATAGACGTATTTGGAAACAAATAGTTAAGACTCTACATTTGGATAATCTCTCATTTAGATTACCAATTATGAATAACCCATCGTTTAAACCTGCTATATTAGATGGGGGGTTTAAACAATGGGATGATTTAGGAATTACAAGGATAGAACACCTTTATAGAAAAGGAAAATTTCTTTTATTCCAGGAGTTACAAGATATTTATGGATTGTCTCCACAACATTTGTTTAGGTATTTACAAATTAGAGATTATATTAAATCCAATACACAAGATTATAAAAATAAAGAAGCAGGATTGTTAGACGAACTGTTTAATTTATATCCAAATACAGAAAAATTAATAGCCTATATATATAACATCATTTTGGATAAGGAGAATCCAATAACGGAAATATATCGTCAAGCATGGGAAAATGAAATGGGATTGGCTATAACAAAAGAAAACTGGGAAGAAAGTCTACAACGAATACACCGGTGTTCATTAAACGCCAGACATATATTGATACAATTTAAAGTATTATATAGGTTACATTATTCGAAAACGAAATTAAATAGTATTTTTCCGAATCTCTCCGCTATTTGTGATAAGTGCAAGAAAGCAGAGGCAAATTTAATACATAGTTTCGTTACATGTCCTAAATTGAATTATTACTGGACAGAAATTTCTGAAGTCATCAAAGTTAAATTTTGGAAGGGAACATTATCCCCCACAACCAAAATGTGGGCAACAGAGATGATGGAGACGTTACATCTGGAAAGAATTAGATTTGTCCTATTGGACAAGTATAATTCTTTTGAACAGATATGGTCTCCATATATACAGTATTTAGAGAAGTAGCTGTTCTTGGCAACACAGCTCGGCGTGCACCCTGCGGGATTTGGTGAGAATAATTCATTTTTATATTGGAATTAACATATATGTCTTTATTGATACTATCACTTGTAGTAGTGTTATTAACAATACATATTGTGGTTTTTCATTTTTTTTTTTTTTTTTTTCGTTTCTCTTTTCTTTCTTATATATAATCAAATTATTATTTAATCACTCTCTTAATGATTTATAACTGTTCTATTCTTTTTCTATCATTATTTCTAAAAAAAATAGTAGATAAGTATTACTAGTGTTTTACTTAATGCAAATTGAATTAATTTGATATAAAGTTGTTTGAAGCATTGTAATTGATTACCTTTAATAAAAAAATATATTAAAAAAATTTAAAAAAAAGAAAATTGGTTGGCAGACCGGAAGTAAAGAGTAGGAGTGAACGGGTCCTTTTCAGAACGGCAGGCAGTGGCGAATGGAGTGCCGCAAGGCTCGGTGTTGGGGCCGCAACTGTTTACCATATATATTAATGATTTGGAAGAGGGAATTAGGAGCAACACTAGCAAGTTTGCGGATGACACAAAGCTGGGTGGCAGTGTGAACTGTGAAGAGGATGTTAGGAGGTTGCAGGATGACCTGGACAGGTTGTGTGAGTGGGCAGATGCGTGGCAGATGCAGTATAATATAGATAAATGGGAGGTTATCCCACTGATCCCTTTAGCGACAAGGGCCACATCTAACTACCTCTTAAATCTAGCCAATGAACTGGCCTCAACTACCTACTGTGGCAGAGTATTCCACAGATTCACCACTCTCTGTGTGAAAAAAAATGTTGGTTCTAAAAGATTTCCCCCTTATCCTTAAACTGTGATCCCTTGTTCTGGACTTCCCAACATCGGGAACAATCTTCCTGCATCTAGCCTGTCCAACCCCTTAAGAATTTTGTACGTTTCTATAAGATCGCCCCCTCAATCTTCTAGATTCTTGCCAGTACAAGCCGAGTCTATCCAGTCTTTCTTCATATGAAAGTCTTGACATCCCAGGAATCAGTCTGGTGAACCTTCTCTGTACTTCCTCAACAGTAAGAATGTCTTTCCTCAGATTAGGAAACCAAAACTATACGCACCAGATTGATTCCTGGGATGGCGGGACTGTCATATGAGGAAAGATTGAAGAGACTGGGCTTGTATTCACTGGAGTTTAGAATGTCAGGATAGAAGATGGATTGATGCAAGAGGAGTGTGGAACATGCAAGATAAGGTAGAGGAGATATGGCTGTAAAACTGTAATAAAAAGCGGGCGGGCGTCTTCCCTGAATGTTCCAGCCGATGTTTGCAAATAAAGGCCTTTTCGTCTACTTGAAGAATTCTACCTCTCTGTGTCACCTTAAGGACACTTCACATGTCATGCCAGTACCTAACATGGCCACCCTGGGCATCACTCCCTTTTACTTCAATGGGAGTGCCAGCAGTCAAGATGGCCGCCTCTCTGGGCTTCACCTCCCATTGGCTTCAATGGAAAACTGCCAGTAGCTAAGATGGCCACCCAGACCTTCACACCCAATGGACTGCAATGACAGACTGCCAGTAGAACCTCCCTGCTCCTATGCTCAAATCCTTTTGTTATGAATGCTAACATACCATTCGTTTTCTTCACTGCCTGCTGCACCTGCATGCCTACTTTCAATGCCTCCAGTCTGAAGAAGGGTTTCGGTCCGAAACGTTACCTATTTCCTTCGCCCCATAGATGCTGCTGCACCCGCTGAGTTTCTCCAGCATTTTTGTGTGTCTACTTTCAATGACTGATGTAGGAGCAGGGAGGTTCTACTGCAGTTGTAGAGGGTCTTGGTGATACCACATCTGGAGTATTGCGTACAGTTTTGGTCTCCTAATCTGCGGAAAGACATTCTTGCCATAGAGGGAGTACAGAGACGGTTCACCAGACTGATTCCTGGGTTGTCAGGACTTTCATATGAAGAAAGAATGGATAGACTCGGCTTGTACTTGCTAGAATATAGAAGATTGAGGGGGGATCTTATAGAAACGTACAAACTTCTTAAGGGGGTGGACAGGCTAGATGCAGGAAGATTGTTCCCGATGATGGGGATGTCCAGAACAAGGGGCCACACACAGTTTAAGGATAAGGGGGAAATCTTTTAGGACCGAGATGGGAAAAACATTTTGTCCACAGTGGTGAATCTGTGGAATTCTCTGGCACAGAAGGTAGTTGTGGGATGTATCAAAGATCCTATAGCGGAGCAAGATAGGCCACTGCTGTGAAATGCAATGGGCTGACGTGTAGTTGGAACGGAGGGGAACCTGGGCATTTATTCCCCCCATTTTAGTAACCCGGAACCTATCCGACCCGACTCACAGTGTAACCAATGTTGCAGGGGAACAGTTTGTGTGTGTGATATAGGGTTAGATTCATAATTCTGTTCGTCCATACTTCTGTTAATTCTTGTTAAAGAATAAAATTTGACTCTGGTAATTGTCTTTTTTAATGTTTTTTAAATCATTTCTTTTTAAGTTGGGATGTAATGTTAAAATTGTACAAGGCACTGGTGAGGCCAATTCTGGAGTATGGTGTACAATTTTGGTCGCCTAATTATAGGAAGGATGTCAACAAAATAGAGCGAGTACAGAGGAGATTTACTAGAATGTTGCCTGGGTTTCAGCAACTAAGTTACAGTGAAAGGTTGAACAAGTTAGGCCTTTATTCTTTGGAGCGCAGAAGTTTAAAGGGGGACTTGATAGAGGTCTTTAAAATGATGAGAGAGATAGACAGAGTTGACGTGGATAAGCTTTTCCCATTGAGAGCAGGGAAGATTCAAACAAGAGGACATGATTTGAGAAATAAGGGACAAAAGTTTAGGGGTAACATGAGGGGGAACTTCTTTACTCAGAGAATGGTAGCTGTGTGGAATGAGCTTCCAGTGGAAGTGGTGGAGGCAGGTTCGATTTTATCATTTAAAAATAAATTGGATAGGTATATGGACGGGAAAGGAATGGAGGGTTATGGTCTCAGTGCAGGTTGATGGGACTAGGGGAGAATCAGTGTTCGGCACGGACTAGAAGGGCCGAGATGGCCTGTTTCCGTGCTGTAATTGTTATATGGTTATAAGGTTAAATGGCACATAAGCTGTGTTTGAGATGATGTTTGTATTACACTTGCACTCTGTAATTCATTCATCTAATCACACTAATGTAATCACACTGTTCACATCTGCGGTATTTGGGAAAATAATAGCAATATGAAGATTCCAGTTGCTCTAGCCCTGGAATGTTACTTAATGTTTTTGTGCTTATTTTCTATTTTCTATGGATTTGTTTCTCCACAAATACAAAGGGGTCTGGTCTTCCCAAAAGCCAGAGAGTGGAATGAGATCTGTCTGTAATGGTGGGGTTATCTAATTGAAGAATTTCACAAAATTAAATTTGTTTTGAGCTAGATTTACAAAAGATGTCTAACTTAAGGATGGTTTTATTCTACGAGCACACAACTGCCTAGATTGTGCAGCAAAGATTCGCTATAAGATCTTTGGTCTGTACCTTTGTTAGGTTCCTAAAAATGGGCTCAACAAATTGATCCCAGCAGCCCACGTTTTGTGCCCATTGTAAACAGTTTAACAAAGAGGAGAGTGAAAACCACCTCTGAAAGCTGCCTGTATGTCTTCAAAGACAATGGATTCAGCTGCAGAAAGTAAACAAACATGCACTTAATAACCATCGAGGACTGTGTTAATTATCGGGGATGCGAGGATGAGAAAGGAAGGAGCACACAAGATAAGTAGGACGTTTAAAACAAATACAACATGTGCTAATTGCCTGCCATCCTGCATATTTAATGTAGCAGTGAAGCCGGCGCATGTGCGGATGTGCAGGACATTTCTAGAGAGTGCGCATGTGCAGGACATTTCCGGAGTGTGCGCATGTGCGAAGTATTTCGGGCGGGAAAAGCCTGCGGAATCAGCCATGTTTGCCAGACGTTTGTGAGTTTATGTATTAAATAAATAAGTTGCTTAAAGCTTAAATAAAGTTAAGTAAATTACGAGTAGTGAAAGTTTCATTTATCTCACAACAATTTAAGCAACTGAATCTTAGAAGTCAAACAGTCCGACTTGGAATGGAGAAGCTACTGAAACCACAACGCTTGGATCTGGATCCCAACTCACCTGCTGCTGCTGCAAAGGATTGGAAGCACTGGCTTCGTAAACTAAATAACTTCTTTGATGATTGTGGCAATGATGCACCAGACAGACTCAGGACATTAATAAGCTTTGTCTCTTGTGATGTATATGATTACATAGAGTAATGTACAACTTATGATTCTGCTATTGATGTACTAAGCAAACTCTTCGTTAAGACACCCAACGTGATATTCGCTCGACACCTCCTTGCTACTCCGAAACAAAAACCTGGTGAATCATTTGATGAATTTTTACAAGAACTTCAAAGACAGTGCCTTCAAAGCAGTTACGGCTGATCAATATCGACAGGAAGTTATTCGAGACTCTTTTATCAATGGTTTGGCATCGCCTTTAATACGACAGGAGACTATTAGAAAACAAAACCTTGGATTTACAGTCAGCTTACAATCAAGCTTACTCTTTAGACTTGGCTCAGAAAAATTCAGAAGCTTATGGCTCGTCTAATGTGTATTCTGCTGCGACTACGCCAATGTTAAGGTTCATTTTCTTAAAACAGACAACTTACAATGTTGGGTAAAACCAATACAAGCTTTAATGATCATTTAGCTAGAGAGTGCTAGGAGATACAAAGTCAAGCATATAGCAGATGCTTAACTCCTCCCAGGCCATCACTCTAATGAATGAAGACATACAGCATCTTTTTATACTGTTTTGGAAACATAGTCACATGTTCACAGGTGACATGACTTGAGAATGAAGGGACTGAAGTTTAGGGGTAACATGAGGGGGAACTTCTTTACTCAGAGAGTGGTAGCTGTGTGGAATGAGCTTCCAGTGAAGGTGGTGGAGGCAGGTTTGTTTTTATCATTTAAAAATGAATTGGATAGTTATATGGATGGGAAAGGAATGGAGGGTTATGGTCTGAGCGCAGGTATATGGGACTAGGGGAGATTATGTGTTCGGCACGGACTAGAAGGGTCGAGATGGCCTGTTTCCGTGCTGTAATTGTTATATGGTTATATGGTTATATGGTTATACAGAATGGCAGCAATGACGTCTAACATATCAATCACTGCTCTACCCATTCAAAGCATGCTTGCCAATAATACAATATACTCATGCTATGGTTATATCGATCTTAGTTTAGTTACGAAACCCCAAATAACAGGAAGTTAGTCAAAGGTCTATCATCTGCTGTACCTTCTTAAACATGTAAGGATCCTTATCAGTTGCCCACAGACGTTTCTGCTAGTCGAGGATACATAATTCTCAGGAAGCTCCCAAGGCTTGTGTTTACAGAAGCCAGAACCTTCTCACCATTGTCAATATCTTTTGCTTGGGCACAACAGGAAGCAGCTTGGATGCAGTTTGAATACTGGCCTCCAATTTCCTGATCTACAGAACCCAATTTTAAAGCTTTAATTTACTCGGAACCCAAAACCCAATTTAATCTTTACTTCATTAAATACATAAAGTATTCCATTATTAACTAGGAAATTATCAGTCTTACCCCAAAGGTTATGTGTGCTGAGCCATAGAGTGATAGTGTGGAAACAGGCCCTTTGGCCCAGCTTACCCACACCAGCCAGCATGTCCCAGCTACACGTCCCATCTGCTTGCGTTTGGCCCATATCCCTCCAAACCTGTCCTATCCATCTTCTTCTTCTTTTGTGTGGCGTGCACAGCCTAAAGTTGTTGATCAACTTGTTCTATTTGATCTTCCGTTTGTGCATGTCGAGTTGATTGCATTAGTCGAAACAGGGCGGACCACGTGAAGGTTGCAATCTTCTTCCCCGTCCTATCCATGTACCTGTCTAACTGTTTCTTAGATGTTGTGACAGTCCCTTTCTCAGCTAACCCCTCTGGCAGCCTTTTCCATACACCCACCACCCTTTGTGTGAAAAAGTTACCCTCAGATTCCTATTAAATAATTTCCCCTTCACCTTAAACCTATGGGATTAAGGAATAATCATCTTAATTTGGCAAATTTCCAAACAGGTTGTTTAAATAACTAGTGAACATCATACTCAGCTAGTTTCCCCATCTTTAGGAAATGGATTTCCACCTTCTCCACCTGTGGCACTCCTGAAACGGCTGTGAATAGCTTTGTCTAGTTCCAGTTTTTCATTCTTTGCTGGGACAACATGCTGGAGGGACTCTGCTCGACAGACACTGCATCTTATCCGTATCCATCTGTTGCTCCCTCCCTGCCTCTGTCCTGCTTTCTCTGAGCTATCTGCTTATGGCGAGCAGTTGTGGTCACTGTGAGTGGAGGGGAAGGGGAGAGTGGTGAGGGGGAGAGGAAGAGGCTGTTCTGGTCATTGTTTTGAGGATGGAGGGAGGGGGAGATTGGCGAGGGTGTGGGGGGGAGGGGGGGGCAGTTCTCGTCACTCCATTACAGGAACCACACGGCTGGGTAGCAAGCAGAGTTGTGAAAGTGTGGCAAGAAATGGTGTCCCCCGCATGTTTTGATAGCGATGTCCATGCCTGGAGGGGCGGGTTGGAATGTTGGGGTGATGTTGCCGCAGTCCCGGGGAGATGGAACCTTGACACAAACTAACATTCTATAATGTAGCATTTTGAACGATGCACACAATGGGCAGGAAGATAAACAGACACAGACACAGACAGACGGCGTTGGAGGAGGTCGTGTTTGCTCTGTTTAGCTCAACCATCTCTACCCGACCCCACCCTACCCTACCCTCACCAGAAGGGGAGTGGTTGAAGTGGCCACGCTCCCGCTCCTTATTCCCGGCGCCGCGGGGAAGCTTCTGCTGCTCGGACCCGCAGGGACCATCACACCGTGAGTCTGTCATGTCGGTCCCTGGCCCTGCACAGGTGACCGCTCTTCCCCGTGTTGGGGGCCCTGCGGACGGGGGTGGCTCCCAACCTCACCCCCTTGACTGCCTCCCCTTAAACACCGACCCACGGCAGCGCTGTCAGAGCCAAGAGGCGTTTCACCGCTGAATGAACCAACCGCCCATTTTAAAGAGGTATTGTACAAGATGCTAATAATAGTCTGTATTTACACCATTAAGGTGTATTATCGCTGTGAGGATTTGCTGCTTCTTCTCTGGCACTTTAACTTTGGATCACAAGTTTATAGTTTACGTTTATTATTGTCAATATGATCCACCGTTTGGTTTGGTGGATCATACACTGCGGTGTCCAGTTCAAGGAGAGGCCAAAGGCTGCTGTTTTGGAAACAGTATGGAACCTTCACGCTCTCTTGAAGGTCCTGTGCTAATCCTGGGCATTAGCCTCTGTCTACCTTCTATTTGTATCAGTGCAGGGCTGGATTTACGTATAAGTCTTGGCAAACTTGAGCTTAGGGCCTCAAGATCTAGGGTGGTCTCGCAGAGCCGGATTCACCACTAGGCTTCATAGGCTGAAGCCTAGGGCATCGAAATCTAGGCGACCTCCGGCCAAGGCAGGATACCTGGTGTTCAACTCTGGGCGCCCCCCCCCCCTCGCTATCTCTTTATCTCTCTGTCTGTCAACTCTCCGTCTCCACCCACCATCCGTATCTGTGTCCGGGCTGCAGGGTTCCCGCTCTCCTCTCGCTTCTCATCCGCGGCCAGCGCATCATCGGCCGCCCTGCGCTTGCGCGCTGCCACGTCAACTGGTCGGCGCTGGGCACTTTGTGGGGTATCTGGCCGCCATTGCTGTCCGGTCGCCACCTCGCCGCAACCGCTGAAAACCAACGCAGAATCACTCCCTGACCCTGGATCTGGAGTAACTCCCTGGAGTAACTCTCTTGTTTCTGGTTTCCTGGTCCTCCATAAATATTCTAAATGGAATTTAAACTGGAGATGGCAAAGGGCTGAACAATAACAGCCTATTGCATTTTATCTGTTTATTTATTGTGTATATATATGGTCTATGGTATATAAACATAATTAACTTTTATCTCCTGTTCTGTATTATGTTTACATATTCTGTTGTGCTGCAGCAAGCAAGAATTTCATTGTCCTATCTGGGACACATGACAATAAAATTCTCTTGACTCTTGACTTGGACTTAACCAAAAAAGGGTTCTTGGGGGAAAAAAGAGGTGCCTTAAATTTAGTTGCGTCTGGTTGGGTAACTATGGTAGGGTGAAGACTATTCCATGCTTTAATTGTGCAGGAGAACTCCATGGAGCAGCCAACGGGGAGGAGATGGGAAGATGTGGCCAATGGGATCCCATTGGTAGCCAAAAAAGGTGGAGAAAATCAGCGGGTAAGGCAGCATCTGTGGAGCGAAGGACTAGACGACGTTTCGGGTCGAGACCCTTCTACTGATTGATGTTGGGGGGGGGGGGGGGACACGAAAAAGAAAGGAAGATGCAGAAACAGTAGGCTGTGGAAGAACTGGGAATGGGAGGGGAAGGAGGGAGAAAGCAAGGACTACCTGAAATTAGAGAAGCCAATGTTCATACCGCTGGGGTGTAAAATACCCAAGCAAAATATGAGGGGCTGCTCCTCCAATATGTGGTGGGCCTCACTCTGGCCGTGGAGGAGGCCCCGGACAGGAAGGTCGGATTCGGAATGGGAGGGGGAGTTGAAGTGTTGAGCCACCGGAAGATCAGGTTGGTTATTGCAAACTGAGTGGAGGTGTTGTGCGAAGCGATTGCCAAGCCTACGTTTGGTCTCACCGAGGTTGATCATAGGCTGAATCGCATTTTTGTTTGGAAGTGGAAAGAAATAATAGACTTGCATTCATTGAAACGTGTAAAAAGAGTTGAGATACTGTATTATGATTTTGCTGCATGTCATTTTGGTATATAATGTCTTGATTGGTGAATATGTTTAGTTTGTGACTTTATTTGAAGCAGAAATAATATGTAAATGCTTCATTGAGCATAATTCCGACTGGTAACTACGCACTTCGTCCGAGCACATTATCGCACGCATCTTGCAAGCCGTCTTAAATGACCACTTAAACTGTCATTTGGCAACTTAAAAAGCTGCCAAGGTTGCCCGGATGACAACAGAGAAAAAAAATTAAGTGAGAGCCCTGCAAGATGTATAATATTTTTGACACTGTCATAGGCCTTTCTTACATATGCTGTCACAACGTACGGCTGCCTATAATCAACCCTTCAGTAATTTTCCTTGCCCTCTATTTCAGAATAATAGTGTTTTAAGCCAATAACTTGACACTAGCACTGGCAAAAAATAAATAAATAAAAAGCGCCGCTTTCCATCCTCTTCTCTCATTGGCCACGCTTGGCTGCAAATCGGTGTCAATCTGGTGGACCATCTTCCTCTAGTCATGGGGGTGGGGGATTGGGAGGGGCCTCACAAGTGGAACAGTTTAGGGCCTCTCTTCATCTTATTCCGGCCCTGTATCAGTGTGTTAACTGGTGCCGGTATCTTGGCCCTCTGTGACCGATGAATTGATGAATTTGCAGTGTCGTGGCCCTGAAGCTGTAGAGGTTTTCAAACCATATCAATCCTGTGCTATTGTTAGCGTCTTGCTGCAAACTTCGTTATCTCTGATACAGGGGTGGTAGCTGATGACTCGTGGAGTCAACTGAACGGTTAATAATAGGGAAACTGTGATAAAATCTGAAAGAAAATGTTATGTTAAAGGGAGAATGACAATTTTCCAAAAGTATTAGTATCTATCTCTTATTAATATATATATATATTTTTTTTTATTGGAGGCATCTGCATATAATAGTCCAAACCAATACAAACTTTGTTTAATGGTTACATATTAAATATCCTGGATTCCAGGGACCCAATTACCAAAGTAGCTGGGATCCTCCTTTATTGGTTACATATTGACATTGCCTCTATTTATTTATTTATATTTATAGATAGGAAAAATAAAGAAAGAAATGAGAAAAGTGGGTAAACTATCAATAATACAACTTAGGAGATAGGTCCGTAGGTCAGAGAACATAACTATTCATCTAGTCCTGGGTTCAGGTTTCAGTCAGGTCTCTGCGCCGGTCCAATCTACCCCTTCAAATAATCTATAAATGGAGACCACATTCACGTTCTGGTTTGTCAATTAAGACAAATCTAATTTTTTCCAAATGTAAGGTCTTCGACATCTCCATAAACCACATCTTGATTGAGGGGGTTGCTTGGTTTTTCCAAAATGTTAATATTAATTTTTCCCCAATTATACTGTAATTAAGGTAGTTTCTTTGGTTTGTTGTAGGTTTTTGTTATTATTCTGATATGCCCAATATTATTAATTTAGGATCGGGATCCAGTTGGATATTAACAACTACAGAGATTATTTTTAAAATATCCATCCAGTAATTTTAAATTTTTATACAATTTACAAAAGTATGGGTTAAATTAACCGCGGAGTATTGACATTTATCACAGATAGGAGAGATATTAGGAAAAATTCTATTTAATTTTGTTTTAGAATAATGCAGTCTATGTAGTACTTTAAATTGTATTAAAGAATGTCTGGCATTTAATGAACATTGATGTATATGTTGTTGGCTTTCCTCCCAAATATCTTTCGTTATGGGTTGGGTTATTTCCTTTTCCCATGCTAGTCTATATAATTCCTTCGACGGAATCTCACTGCCTAAAAGGGTATTATAAAAAATTGGGAAAATTACTATCATTTCAACAACTACAACTGAAATATAATTTGAAAAATAACCAATATTTTAAATATCTTCAAATTCGTGATTATCTGAAAAAATACACAAAAGACTATCATAATATGCCTTCCGACTTACTGGATGAAGCAATGAAGACAAAGGCGGAATCAGTGAATCTAATATCGTACTTATATAATATCATTTTAAACATAGAAATACCCACAACAGATGGAATTAGAAGAGACTGGGAACAAGAATTAGCTATAAAAATTTCAAAAGAGAGCTGGGATAATCATTTACTACAGGTGCATAAATGTCCGATCAACGTACGACATACGCTCATCCAATTCAAAACATTACATAGACTATATTATTCAAAAACTAAATTAAATAAAATCTTTCCTAATGTTTCACCAATCTGTGATAAATGTCTGTGTCAAGAAGCTACCATAGCTCATTCTTTTGTTTTTTGTACAAAAATCCAAAAATTCTGGTATGAAATATTTGATATTTTTTCAAAATTAATTAAAATAAAACTGGTACCAAAACCAGAATGGATCATTTTTGGAATATCGGAAGGTATCCCTGAATTAAACGTGTATCAGAAGAATTTATTCAATTACGGGCTAATAATGGGAAAAAAGCTCATACTTAAATTCTGGAAAAATGCGCCCACACCAACAATAAAAATGTGGACATCAAATATGTTTGAAACATTACATCTGGAAGAGATGAGATTCCTCTTAGCAGGTAAAGCAGACCAATTCCAAAAGACGTGGTCTACGTTTCTGGACCTATTACAAGCATGAGGTGCAATAGTAATTTTAAAAATAAATAAATAAATAAATGGTATCAGGACCTGGCAATGGGAGGTAAAACAACAAAAACAGACTTGGTTGGTAGTCCCCTTTCTGCGGAGTTTAATGTTATAATAGAGCGATTGTTCCTACTTTCTTTTTCTTTCTTTTCTAGGGTCTACTTTCTTACTTTACTTCCTTCTCTAACTTCTTTTCTAAGGGGCTTTCTTTTCCCAACACTCTCTTGCACTTCACGACTCTTGCGCACTTTCTTTACTTTCCTTACTTCTATCTTTTTCTTAAAACTCAAAAAAATGAAGCGGTACAAAAAATGTATTAAGATATATGTGTTGTGTATTATTGTAATTTACCGTACTTCTAATAAAAATAATTTAAAAAAAAGAAAAAAAAAAAGGGTATTATAAATGTAAGATATTAACTTGACTGTGTTAGGGTGTTTATTCAAACATTCATCTTGAATTTCTGGTTCTCTAGTTCTGTATTCTTGTGTATGTGATTTACCATAATCTTTAAATTGTAAATATCTAATTGTAAAATTATTTGAATGTAATCCGTAATTCTGTTGTAATTCCTGAAACGAGAGAAAAATACCATTTCTATAAAGATGTCCCATCTTTTTAATTCCATGATTTTTCCATTGTGCAAACCCTTTATCCAACACTGAGGGTTTAAATGAAGGATTATTTGCAATGGGGATAGAAAGTGATAAATTATCTAATTTTAATGTCTTTTTTAATAGTTTCCAAATTCGAACACCACTATATATTATAGGGTTTTCACGATAGATTTTTTAATTCAATTTTGTGGCAGCTAATAGAATTGGACCAATTTCAAAAGGCAGACAGTCTTCCTTTTCCATCTTTAACCAGTCTGGTTGTTGATCCATATCTTCCAACTAAAAATTCATTTTTTGACATTGACTGCCCAAAAGTAAAATAAAAAGTTTGGTAAAACTAATCCTCCTTTGGTCTTGAATTTACATAAGTGTCTTTTATTATTCTATGGTTCTTATAATTCCAAATAAAACTTGTCACTATAGAGTCAACCTTTTTATATAGGAAATATATAGGAAATATATAGGAATTGATTGAAAAAGGTATAGCAATTGCGGAAGGAAAATCATTTTTATAGCATTAATTCTACCGAGCATTGAAATAAGAAGTGTTTTCCAATATTGATTATTCTTATGCAATTTATTAAGTAAAGGCATGAAATTTGATTTAAATAAAGAAGTATATTTCTTGCACATAAATTCCTAGGTATATAAATTTTTCATTGACTATTGTTGCAATATGTATAAATTAGGTTCCGTTATTGGCATAATCTCACCTTTATTCCAATTAATTCTACTGGTATATCGGAAAATAAACCAAATTGAGTTATAAGATTTAACAAGTTTGGAATGCTGATTTCTGGGTTTGTAATATATAGTAATACATCGTCTGCATATAGAGAGATTTTATTAACTGTATTTTTTGTATTATACCCATATATTTCTGGATGTGCTCGAACACTTTCTGCTAGTGTTTCAATAGCAAGGGCGAATAATAACGGAGATAACGGGCATCATTGTCTGCAACCTTTAGATAAATCAAATTGTGTTGATAATATTTGATTTGTCATTATTCTAGCTGTTGGGTTAGTATATAAAAGCTTATCCCATGTGCAAAACTTTTCACCCAGTTGAAATGTTTCCATCACCGAAAATAAATAGGGCCATTCCACTTGATCGAATGCTTTCTCAGCGTCTAACGAGATGACTGCTAGATCTACATTAATTATTCTATTTGAGTATGTAATATTAAATAATCGTCTCAGATTATAATATGAGTGGCGTTTTGGAGTAAAGCCTGTTTGGTCGGGGTGTATTAATTTATGAATCACTAAACTTAATCTATGGGCTAAGATTTTGGTTAATATTTTCGGTGTTTAAGGGAGCAATGAACCTGGGTCTTCAGGGTCCTTAACCGTTTTGGGTATGTATTATTGTTGATTCATTTAAAGTTTCTGGTAGTTTCTGTGTGTGAAGGCATGAGTATACAGTGTCTGTAGGCGTGGGGAGATCAGATCATTGAATTGTTTATAAAATTCGCTATTTAAACCATCAAGGCCAGCGGCCTTTCCATTTTTTAAAGATCTAATAAATTCTTCAATATCTTTTACTGATATTTCGGCCCCTAATAATTCCCTCTCTTTCAGATCTAAACCTGTAAGATTACATTTCTGTAAAATTGATTCCATTCCTGCAGACCCCACTATCGTTTTGGTTAAGTAAAGTGTGTGATAGTATTGAGAAAATCTATCATTAATATCCTTGGGTAATGTTAGTATTTCTCCCTTATCTGATTTAATTTTATAAATTGTTTTTTCCCCTTCCTGTTTCCGGAGTTAACGTGCTGGTAATTTTTGTGGTTTATCACCGAACACAAAATGTAGCTGTTTAGTATTTTGATAAAGTTTTATGATTTGATCTGAATATATTTGAATTAACTTATATTTGAGTGCAGCAATTTTATTATGTATTATCGTGGAGGGCGCGATTGCATTTTCCATATCTAGTTGCCTTATCTCCCTGTTGTTTGGCGTGATTCTCTTTATTACGAAATGCTTGCGCGGAGATTAACGCACCTCTTATAAATGCTTTAAATATTTCCCAAGAAGGGAGGCAGATATTTCAGGGCAGTCATTAGTCTCGAAAAACATATTTATCTGTGTGATAAGGTATTCATAACATGCTTTATCATTTAAAATTTGAGGATTAAGTCTCCATTGTGTCTGCTTCTCAGTCATTCCACTTAGTTTGATCATAAATGTTAAAGGAGCATGGTCAGAAATTATAATATTATGATATTTCGAGTTATAAGTAAATGAGATAAGCTTAGTCTACTAAAAAGTAATCTATCCTTGAATAAGTTTTATGTATCGGTGAGTAGAATGAGTATCCCTTTCCGGATGGGTTTTCAATTCTCCAAACATCTTTGATATTAGTAGTATTAATGTACAAATTTAATAATTCGCTTGTCTTGGGTTTTGCTTTTCTTTGGCTTGATGATCTATCTAGATAAGAGTAGTGTACTGATTGATACAAATACATCGATAGATGCTCCTGAATACATCATCAGTGATTGTAACCTGGGTGTCATTGGGTGTTTCGGGTCTTTCAACATCAGACACCCTCACCCAGGCGACCCAGCCGTGGTTGATCAGACCACGACGTGTTCAGGTGGCATTCGCTCCACCCCATGGACCTCCTCTCCTGATCCAGAGCCATCTCGAGGCCTTCTCCGCTGCCTCTGTGGTGTTCTTGATGGCCCTTCTCCTTGCCACTCCGTTGATGCCCAGTGCACTCAAGGCTTTGTAGAGCGATTGAAGGTACACAAAATTGCTGGAGAAACTCAGCGGGTGCAGCAGCATCCATGGAGCGAAGGAAATAGGCGACGTTTCGGGCCGAAACCCTTCTTCAGACTGTAGAGCGATTGCCCTGCAAAACCTCTGCAGCCAACCTCGATAGGCATACACCTTGCCTTCCAGCGCTGCTTGCGGCAGTCTATGACCAGTTCTTCATATTTGGCCATCTTCCTCTCGTGGGCCTCCTCCAGACGGTCCTCCCATGGCACTGTCAGTTCCATCAAGACGATGTTTTTGGTCGCCTCTGAGACCAGGAGGATATCTGGCCTCAGGGTGGTCGTGGCAATGTGCTGTGGAAACTTCAGCTGTTTCACCAGGTCTATGGAAAGCTGCCAGTCCTGCGCAGTCGCCAGGATTCCTGATGGATTCCTGGCTGCTGTGGTTCTTGGCAGCTGCACTCCGGCCTTCACGAAGGTGATCATTTGGGTGGTGGGGCGTTCACGTCTGCAGCTGCTGATCCCCATGCTGATGGCATCTGCAATGGGTTTAAGAACCTAGTCGTGACGCCATGTGTACCGGCCCTGCCCAAGAGCCTTTGGGCAACAGCTCAGGATGTGCTCCAACGTCCCCTTGCCTGAGCATAGCGGGCAATCTGGAGATTTCGCTTTGCCCCAGATGAAGAGGTTCGATGGGCTGGGCAGGAACTTGATGCGTTGTGGTTCAGCCTGCCAGAGCTCAGTCCATGTGACTTTTCGGTCCATGGCCTGCTCCCACCTTGTCCAGGCACCCTGCTGCCTAAATCCAACTGCTCTGGTACACCTGTCCTCCTCCACCACTGCCCTCACTTCATCCTGGACCAGCCTGCGCCTCTCCTTCCCCTTGGCCTTGTCAAACTGGGGAGATGGGAAGATTCCCAGGCCTGTTCTTCCCCGAGTCACTGCTCCCACCAGGACTCTGCGGCATATCCGGGACTCTGCTTGCAGCACGGCTTCGCCGGCTCTCCACTTCCTCCCAGGTTTCACCTCCACCCCTGCTTGAGCCACCTTGGGGTCGCTGGAGTCCCTGTACAGAATCACCTCTCTGGCCCGAGTCACCTTGAACTCCTCCAGGGACTTCAGGGGCAGCTGGAGCTTGGTGTTATTTCCGTAAAGGGCGATGCTGCTAAGGCTCCTGGGCAGTCCCAGCCACCTTCTGAGAAAGCTGCTGACTTTCCTCTCCAATCTCTCTACGATGGATATTGGGACTTCGTAGACAAGCAGTGGCCAGAGTATCCTTGGCAGGATACCATGCTGGTAAATCCATGCCTTGAACTTGCCGGGAAACCCCGACCGGTCCACTGCTCTCAACCAGCTCTCCAGCTCCTGACAGGTTGCCTGGACAGATGCTGTATCCTTCAGGCTGCTGTTAAACACCTTGCCAAGACTCTTCACTGGCTTTTCGGAGACAGTTGGGATTGGTGACCCTTCGATGCTGAAGCGGAACCTGTCCATGACTTTGCACTTCTTCAGCACCAGTGACCTTGATTTTCCTGGCTTAAACCTCATCCTTGTCCATCCAATCAGTTTCTCCAACCCCTGCAGGATCCACTTGCCTCCTGGCACTGACTCAGTGGTGACAGTCAGGTCGTCCATGAAGGCTCTGATTGGTGGTTGGCGCATTCCTGACTTGGTCCGAGGGCCCGGCACTCTGGCTCAGCAGACTTGACGATCATGTTCATCGCCAAGGCAACAAGGATCACAGAGATGGTACAGCCTGTGATGATCCCAACCTCCAGTCTGTGCCACTCTGATGTTACTGACCCTGATGAGACTCTCATGCTGAACTGGTTGTAATAGTCCAGGATGAGATCTGCCACTTGGCTCGGCACATGATGCTTGGCCATGACTGTCTGGATCAGCTTGTGCGGGATGGAGCTGTAGAAAAAAGAAAACTAGAGAAAAAGACAAAAAATATTTAAAAAAAAAGAAAAACGAGAAAAATAAATAAAAAAGAAAAAGGAGGAAAAGGAGGACAAAAAGAAAAAAAGAAAAATAGAAAAAAAGACAAAAAATATATTTTTTTAAACGAGAAAAATAAATAAAAAACTGGAAAAGGAGGAAAAGGAAGACAAAAAGAAAAAAGAGAAAACTAGAAAAAAAGACAAAAAAGAGTTAAAAAAAGAAAAACGAGAAAAAGAAATAAAAAAGAGAAAAAATGGTAAAAGGAGGAAAAGGAGGACAAAAAGATAAAATAGAAAAAAAGACAAAAAAGATTTTTTAAAAAACGAGAAAAAGAAATGAAAATTAGAAAAAGGAGAAAAAAAGGGTAAAAAAGAAAAAAGAGAAAAACTAGAAAAAATAGAAAAAGGAGGAACAGGAGGACAAAAAGAAAAAAGAGAAAACTAGAAAAAAAGACAAAAAATATATAAAAAAGCTGTGATCGAGAACAGTCATACACAGAAACAGAGAAATATAGAAAATAGGTGCAGGAGTAGGTCTTTCGACCCATCCAATATGATCATGGCTGATCATCCAACTCAGTATCCTGTACCTGCCTTCTCTCCAAACCCCCTGATCCATTTAGCCACAAGGGCCACATCTAACTCCCTCTTAAATATAGGCAATGAACTGGCCTCAACTACATTCTGTGGCAGTCGATATACAGTCAATTTACATAAAAGCCCATAACTTTCTTAAAAATTAAGAGAACTGGTTGAAATGTTCAGTTATTATAGATTGAAGCATTCTGAAACAAATGATACATCTTACTTGGATGGCCTGAAATTAAAGTATATAATTAGTTAATTACCTAATTAAGTACCTAAATACAAAATTAACCGTTGTGACGGAAACAGGAATAAACACCCAGACAGCCTTGAACATTCAAAAATGTGGTATTCTCAAGATCAGAACCTAAATATTATTTTAACGTTAAAACAAATAGTAAATACCTAACATAAAAAAATCATATTCATATGTGTCATCAAATCAATGAATCATCATTCATCTAAATTCAATTACTAGATCTAAACCTCCGCCACCATAGATGAGGCTCGCACCAGGGTCTCATCCATACCCCGCAACACCGCTCTCTCGCCCCATCCCCGCACTCGCAACAAGGGCAGAGTCCCCCTAGTCCTCACCTTTCACCCCACCAGCCGGAAAATACAACACATAATCCTCCGCCACTTCTGCCACCTCCAACGTGACCCCACCACTCATCACATCTTCCCATCCCCCCCCATGTCTGCCTTCCGCAAAGACCGCTCCCTCCGCAACTCCCTTGTCAATTCTTTCCTTCCCTCCCGTACCACCCCCTCCCCGGGCATTTTCCATTGCAACCGCAAGAAATGCAACACTGTCCCTTCACCTGCCCCCTCGACTCCATTCAAGGACCCAAGCAGTCGTTCCAGGTGCGACAAAGGTTCACCTGCATCTCCTCCAACCTCATCTACTGCATCCGCTGCTCTAGATGTCAGCTGATTTACATCGGGGAGACTATGCGGAGGTTGGGCGATCATTTCGCCGAACACCTCCGCTCAGTCCGCAATAACCTACCTGAACTCCCGGTGGCTCAGCACTTCAACTCCCCCTCCCATTCCCAATCTGACCTCTCTGTCCTGGGTCTCCTCCATTGCCAGAGTGATCAACACCGGAAATTGGAGGAACAGCACCTCATATTCCGCCTGGGGAGTCTGCATCCTGGGGGCATAAACATTGAATTCTCCCAGTTTTGCTAGCCCTTGCTGTCTCCTCCCCTTCCTTAACCCTCGAGCTGTCTCCTCCCATCCCCCCCCGCCCTCGGGCTCCTCCCCTTCCCCTTTTCCTTCCTTCTTCCCCCCCCCCCCCCCCCCCCACCCCCTATCAGTCTGAAGAAGGGTTTCGGCCCGAAACGTTGCCTATTTCCTTCGCTCCATAGATGCTGCTGCACCCGCTGAGGTTCTCCAGCATCTTGTGTACCATCTCTCTAAAAATATTTGTTTATAGCCCAAGTAGCCAAATAACAAACTGATCCCATTCACACAAGAATTCACAATATAACATGATTTTTAAATCTCACTTTGTCATGAATTTCTTTGCCAAATGGAAAGAATTGTATGTTTAATTCCCATAAAGTTTACTCTGTTGGATATAACACTGCAGCAGACAAGGGCCATTTTGCACAGACATTTGTTCCAATATCCACAAACATCCACTCTCAAGTTAATCAAAATCATTATTGTTTGCACAATCATGTCATAACAACATCTAAATGATCTATGTTTAATGTTATTGTCTACCCATGATCAATATTTTCATACTAAACATCTCACTAAAGGTTTTCAAATATTTACTATGAAAATATTGATCATGGATAGACAATAACACAAAATATAGACGATTTAGATGTTCGTATGACATGATTGTGCAAAAAAAAAAATTGATTAACTTGAGAGTAGCTGTTTCTGGATTGTGATCGATCGGCATGTGGTCGCTGCCATGATTTAAGCCCCGATCTGCAGGCAAGGCACGGCTGATATCTTATCCTATTCTCACAGAGAGTGGTGAGTCTGTGGAATTCTCTGCCTCAGAGAATGTGGAGGCAGGTTCGCTGGATGTTTTCAATAGAGAGCTAGATTGGGTTCTTAAAATTAGCGGAGTCAGGGGATATGGGGAGAAGGCAGGAACGGGGTACTGATTGGGGATGATCAGCCATGATCACATTGAATGGCGGTGCTGGCTCGAAGGGCCGAAAGGCCTACTCCTGCACCCATTGTCTATTGGCTATCGTCTATTGTATCGGGGCCTAAATGAAAATCAGATATTTCTCATAATCTGATTAAAATGAATCCACATCAAAAAGCAAGATAAGATGTCAAATATACGACAGGCAGTGGCGAGTGGAGTGCCGCAAGGCTCGGTGTTGGGGCCGCTACTGTTTACCATATATATTAATGACTTGGAAGAGGGAATTAGGAGCAACACTAGCAAGTTTGCGGATGACACAAAGCTGGGTGGCAGTGTGAACTGTGAAGAGGTTGTTAGGAGGTTGCAGGGTGACCTGGACAGGTTGAGTGAGTGGGCAGATGCGTGGCAGATGCAGTATAATATAGATAAATGTAAGGTTATCCACTTTGGCGGCAAAAACAAGGGGGCAAATTATTATCTCAATGGGGTTAGGTTAGGCAAGGGGAGGTGCAGCGAGACCTGGGCGTCCTTGTACACTGGTCACTGAAAGTTGGCTTACAGGTACAGCAGGCAGTGAATAAAGCTAATGGAATGTCGGCCTTCATAGATACATAGACAATAGGTGCAGGAGTAGGCCATTCGGCCCTTCGAGCCTGCACCCGCATTCAATATGATCATGGCTGATCATTCAACTCAGTATCCCGTACCTGCCTTCTCTCCATACCCCTTGATCCCTTTAGCCACAAGGGCCACATCTAACTTCCTCTTAAATATAGCCAATGAACTGGCCGCAAATACCCTCTTTGGCAGAGAGTTCCAGAGATTCACCAATCTCTGTGTGAAATTTTTTTTTCTCATCTCGGTCTTAAAGGATTTCCCCCTTATCCTTAAGCTGTGACCCCTTGTCCTGGACTTCCCCAACACAGGGAACAATCTTCCTGCATCTAGCCTCTCCAACCCCTTAAGAATTTTATAAGTTTCTATAAGATCCCCCCCCCCCCCCCCCCCCACAATCTCCTAAATTCTGGTGAGTATAAGCCGAGTTTCTCCAGTCTTATATGACTTCATATGAAAGTCCTGACATCCCAGGAATCAGTCTGGTGAACCTTCTCTGCACTCCCTCTATGGCAATAATGTCCTTCCTCAGATTTGGAGACCAAAACTGTACACAATACTCCAGGTGTGGTCTCACCCAGACCCTGTACAACAGCAGTAGAACATCCCTGCTCCTATACTCAAATCCTTTTGCTATGAATGCTAACAGACCAATCGCTTTCTTCACTGCCTGCTGCACCTGCATGCCTACTTTCAATGACTTGTGTACCATGACACCCAGGTCTCGTTGCATCTCCCCTTTTCCTAATCGGCCACCATTTAGATAAAAGTCTGCTTTCCTGTTTTTGCCAGCAAAGTGGATAACCTCTCATTTATCCACATTATACTGCATCTGCGAAACATTTGCCCACTCACCCAGCCTATCCGTCACCTTGCAGTCTCCTAGCATCCTCCTCACAGTTAACACTGCCCCCCAGCTTAGTGTCATCCGCAAACTTGGAGATGTTGCCTTCAATTCCCTCATCCAGATCATTAATATATATTGTAAATAGCTGGGGTCCCACCACTGAGACTTGCGGTACCCCACTAGTCACTGCCTGCCATTCTGAAAAGGACCCGTTTACTCCTACTCTTTGCTTCCTGTTTGCCAGCCAGTTCTCTATCCACATCAATACTGAACCCCCAATACCGTGTGCTTTAAGTTTGTATACTAATCTCTTATGTGGGACCTTGCTGTAAGCCTTCTGAAAGTCCAGATACAACACATCCACTGGTTCTCCCCTATCCACTCAAATAGTTACATCCTCGAAAAATTCTATAAGTTTCGTCAGACATGATTTACCTTTCATAAATCCATGCTGACTTTGTCCAATGATCTCACCACTTTCCAAATGTGCTGCTATCCCATCTTTAATACTGACACTAGCAGTTTCCCCACCTCCGATGTTAGTCTAACTGGTCTGCAATTCCCCGTTTTCTCGCTCCCTCCCTTCTAAAAAGGTGGGGTTACGTTAGGTACCCTCCAATCCTCAGGAACTACTCCAGAATCTAAAGAGTTTTGAAAAAATATCACTAATGCCGCCACTATTTCTGGAGCTACTTCCTTAAGTACTCTGGGATGCATCCTATCTGGCCCTGGGGATTTATCGGCCTTTAATCCATTCAATTTGCCCAACACCACTTCCCGACTAACCTGGATTTCACTCAGTTCCTCCATCTCATTTGACCCGCGGTCCCCTGCTATTTCCGGCAGATCAGTTTATGTCTTCCTTAGTGAAGACGGAACGAAAGTAGTTATTCAATTGGTCCGCCATATCCTTGTTCCCCATGATCAATTCACCTGTTTCTGACTGCAAGGGACCTACATTTGTTTTAACTAATCTCTTTCTCTTCACATATCTGTAAAACTTTTGCAGTCAGTTTTTATGTTCCCTGACAGTTTTCTTTCATCATCTATTTTTCCTTTCCTAATTAAGCCTTTTGTCCTCCTCTGCTGGCCTGGATTTCTCGCAGTCCTCTGGTATGCTGCTTTTTCTGGCTAATTTCTACGCTTCATCATTTGCTTTGATACTATCCCTGATTTCCCTTGTTATCCACGGATGCACTACCTTCCCTGATTTATTCTTTTGCCAAACTGGGATGAACAATTTTTGTAGTTCATCCATGCAGTCTTTAAATGCCTTCCATTGGATATCCACCGTCAACCCTTTTAGAATTAATTGCCAGTCAATCTTGGCCAATTCACATCTCGTACCCTCAAAGTTACCTTTCTTTAAGTTCAGAACCATTGTTTCTGCATTAACAATGTCACTCTCCATCCTAATGAAGAACTCAACCATATTATGGTCACACTTGCCCAAGGGGGCACGCACAACAATACTGCTAACTAACCCTTCCTCATTACGCAATACCCAGTCTAGAATAGCCTGCTCTCTCGTTGGCTCTTCTACATGTTGATTCAGAAAACTATCCCGCATACATTCCAAGTAATTCTCTTCCTCAGCACCCCTGCAAATTTGTTTCACCCAATCTATATGTAGATTGAAGTCACCCATTATAACTGTTTTACCTTTGTTGCACGCATTTCTAATTTCCTGTTTGATGCCATCCCCAACTTCACTACTACTGTTATGTTTCTTGAAGACTCAAGGAAGACTCTCACTAACTTCTACAGGTGCACAGTAGAGAGCATGCTGACCAGTTGCATCGTGGCTTGGTTCGGCAATTTGAGCGCCCTGGAGAGGAAAAGACTACAAAAAGTAGTAAACACTGCCCAGTCCATCATCGGCTCTGACCTTCCTTCCATCGAGGGGATTTATCGCAGTCGCTGCCTCAAAAAAGCTGGCAGTATCATCAAAGACCCACACCATCCTGGCCACACACTCATCTCCTTGCTACCTTCAGGTAGAAGGTACAGGAGCCTGAAGACTGCAACAACCAGGTTCAGGAATAGCTACTTCCCCACAGCCATCAGGCTATTCAACCTGGCTCGGATAAAACTGATTATTAATAACCACTTTCTGTTATTTGCACTTTACCAGTTTATTTATTCATGTGTGTGTATATTTATATCATGGTATATGGACACATTTATCTGTTTTGTAGTAAATGCCTACTATTTTCTGTGTGCTTAAGCAAAGCAAGAATTTCATTGTCCTATACAGGGACACATGACAATAAACTCACTTGAACTCACTTGAACTTGAACTTGAACTATGTGGCCTGTACACAACTCCCATTAGCGGTTTCTGCCCCTTAGTGTTTCGCTGCACTACCCAGACCGATTCCACATCCTCCAAGCTAAAGTCCTTCCTTTCCATTGCGTTAATCTCCTCTCTAACCAGCAACGCTACCGCACCTCCTTTTCCTTTCTGTTTATCCCTCCTGAATATTGAATAGCCCTGGATGTTCAGTTCCCAGCCTTGGTCACCCTGGAGCCATGTCTCCGTGATCCCAACTATATCATAATCATTAATAGCTATCTGCACGTTCAACTCATCCACATTATTACGAATGCTCCTTGCATTGAGACACAAAGCCTTCATACTTGTTTTTACAACGCTCTTACCCCTTTTACAATTATGTTGAAAAGTGACCCTTTTTGATTATTGCCCTGGATTTGTCTGCCTGCCACTTTTACTTTTCACCTTGCTACCTATTGCTTCCACTCCCATTTTACACCCCTCTGTCTCTCTGCTCACCCATTTAAGAACCCCACCAACTCTTATTCTCTGTTTATTATTGTTTTCTTCTTTCCCCCCTCCCTACATATTGGGTCTGGGTGCTTTCCTTCTCTGCCTCCTGCCTCACACACTGTCCACTAGTTTTCTCTATTTGAGTCCCTCCCCCCAACCGTTCTAGTTTAAATCTCCCTAGTAGCCTTTGCAAATCTCCCCGCCAGGATATTGGTCCCCCTCGGGTTCAAGTGCAACTCATCCTTTTTGTACAGGTCGCACCTTCCACAAAAGAGGTCCCAAATGATCCATAAATTTGAATCCATGCCCTCTGCACCAGTCCTTCAGCATCGCATTTATCCTCCACCTCGCTCCTAACAAGAAGATTTCAGTATAGGAGTAAAGAGGTTCTTCTGCAGTTGTATAGGGCTCTGGTGTGACCACATCTGGAGTATTGTGTACAGTTTTGGTCTCCTAATTTGAGGCAGGCCATCCTTGTGATTGAAACAGTGCAGCGTAGGTTCACGAGATTGATCCCTGGGATGGCGGGACTGTCATATGAGGAAAGATTGAAAAGACTAGGCTTGTATTTACCGGAGTTTAGAAGGATGAGGGGGATCTTATAGAAACATATAACATTATAAAAGGACTAGATAAGCTAGATGCAGGAAATATGTTCCCAATGTTGGTCGAGTCCAGAACCAGGGGCCACAGTCTTTGAAAAAAGCGGAGGTAACTTAAGACTGAGGTAAGAAACATTTTTTACTCCCAGAGAGTTGTGAATTTATGGAACTCCCTGCCACAGAGGGCAGTGGAGGCCAAGTCACTGGATGGATTTAAGAGAGAGTTAGATAGAGCTCTAGGGGCTAGTGGAGTCAAGGGATAAGGGGGAGAAGGCAGGCATGGGTTATTGATAGGGGACGATCAGCCATGATCACAATGAATGGCGGTGCTGGCTCGAAGGGCCGAATGGCCTCCTCCTGCACCTATTTTCTATGTTTCTATGCTTTGTTTTGTCCTGCACTTGCGATCCGTGATGTTGAAGGTGTTAGAAGTCACGTTTAACTTCAATCCAGCCCAGCAACCTTTCGCCCAGCAACCTTTAAAAAAAAAAAACGAGAGCGGGATCGCAGATCGATTTTTCTTCATCAGCTTGAAGTCCAAGCAAATTCCTCTCCGACAACCAATACAAACCTGCATTTTCATCCCGCCCCCAACAGCCTCCGGAATCTCACTTCTAGGCAGTGGGCAGCTCTGCAGCGCCACTGATGGTAGGGTTTAGTAACAACACTACACTATAGAGCTCAGTGGTCGAGGGCCAGAACACTTGGGAGAGGTTGAGCAGCCAAGGACTTTGCTCCCTGGAGCGCAGCAGTCTGAAAAATGGTCTGTGGCAGGTGTATAATATCATGAAACGGAATGATACGTTGGATAGTCAGTCTTTTACCCTTAGTAGGGGGGTCGAGAATGTGAGGGCATAGGTTTTAGATGAGAAGGGAAAGATTTAAAACGAACATGAAGGACAACTTTGGTTGTGGGTTCATGGAACGAGCTGCCAGATGAGGTAGTTGAGTCAGGTACCATAACGACATTTAAAAGATATTTGAACAAATTCGTGGAGAGAAAAGTTTTAGAACTATCTGGGCCAAATGCGGACAAGTGGAAATTGCGCAGATGGGGCGTCTTGGCCGGTATCTAACACCCCTTGCTGTATGACTCTATCAAGTCTGTCATTCTAAGTGGTGCTGCTGTCTGCTAGTTCTGGTGTTCAAAAAGGAACTGCAGATGCTGGAAGATCGAAGGTACACAAAATTGCTGGGGAAACTCAGCGGGTGCAGCAGCATCTATGGAGCGAAGGAAATAGGCGACGTTTCGGCCCGAAACGTCGCCTATTTCCTTCGCTCCATAGATGCTGCTGCACCCGCTAAGTTTCCCCAGCAATTTTGTGCTAGTTCTGGTGACCTGGTTCTGTGCACTGAGGGTTAATGGACACATGAAATGGAATAAGTTGCAGTGAATTGTACCGGGGAAATGGGATTGATGAGATTGTACGTTACATTCACCAAATATTTCAGAAATATGAAGACGAGCTCTTGAATTGCCACGGTAATGAAAGGAGCAGATTATATACAATTTAATAGAATTAATGTAGATACGTACAGAGCCCAGCATGGATATGTTGGGCTGAAGGGCATATTTCTGCACCCCAGAACTCGACATTGATTAGCTAAGTGTCACCTTCCATGTCATGAGGAAACACAGCAGAGTGACATAATATATTGATTCTCATCTTTCATCTGACAGGAACAGTCACACAACCTTCAGTCACAGGTCACATCCCAGTTTGCTGAACTGCACCGGATTCTCACTGAGAAAGAGCAGCGCTTCCTCGGAGATATCCGGGAAGAAGAGGCGAAGATTGTAAAAACAATGGAGAAAGATCTGCAAGAAATTCAAGAGAATTTAAATTCCATTCAGGAGGAACTCTCAATGTTGCAGGAACAGATAGACCACAAGGACAGCGTGGTGTTTCTGAAGGTGAGGGGTTACACCACAGTTTGGTGAAGTGAAAGTGCGCGGTCACAAAGTGGTGAGTTAAATTTCGGAAATATATGCATAATTTACCTGTAATTCAGAACGGAGTCAAAGTTCCATTTGTTCCATCTACTCATACATTCAACAACAATGCCCCAAATTCCAGGAATCCTCAAATATCACCATCATCACCAAGTGCTTCGAGAGGCTGGTCATGGCACACCTCAAAAGCTGCCTACCCCCCACACTGGATCCCTATCAGTTTGCCTACCGCAAGAACAGGAGTACGGAGGATGCCATCTCAACGGCACTTCACTCCGCCATCTCCCACCTCGACAACAGAGACACTTACGTAAGAATGCTGTTCATCGATTACAGCTCAGCATTCAACACCATTATACCATCAAAACTGATCACCAAACTCGGTAACCTGGGCATCGACCCCTCCCTCTGCAACTGGATACTGGACTTTCTAACCAACAGACCCCAGTCTGTTAGGTTAGACAAGCACACCTCTTCAACCCTCACCCTGAACACCGGCGTTCCACAGGGCTGTGTGCTGAGCCCCCTCCTCTACTCCCTCTTCACCTATGACTGCACACCTGTACATGGTACTAACACCATCATCAAGTATGCAGATGATACAACGGTGATTGGCCTCATCAGCAACAACGATGAGTCGGCCTACAGGGAGGAGGTCCAGCACTTAGCAGCATGGTGCGCTGACAACAACCTGGCCCTTAACTCCAAGAAGACCAAGGAGCTCATTGTAGACTTCAGGAAGTCCAGGGGCGGCACGCACACCCCCATCCACAATAACGGGACGGAGGTGGAACGTGTTTCTAGCTTCAGGTTCCTGGGAGTCAACATCTCCGATGACCTCTCTTGGACCCACAATACCTCAACTCTGATCAAGAAGGCTCACCAGCGTCTCTTCTTCCTGAGGAGACTGAAGAAGGTCCATCTGTCTCCTCAGATCCTGGTGAACTTCTACCGCTGCACCATCGAGAGCATCCTTACCAACTGCATCACAGTATGGTATGGCAACTGCTCTGTCTCCGACCGGAAGGCATTGCAGAGGGTGGTGAAAATTGCCCAACGCATCACCGGTTCCTCGCTCCCCTCCATTGAGTCTGTCCAAAGCAAGCGTTGTCTGCGGAGGGCGCTCAGCATCGCCAAGGACTGCTCTCACCCCAACCATGGACTGTTTACCCTCCTACCATCCGGGAGGCGCTACAGGTCTCACCGTTGCCGAACCAGCAGGTCCAGGAACAGCTTCTTCCCGGCAGCTGTCACTCTACTCAACAACGTACCTCGGTGACTGCCAATCACCCCCCCCCCCCCCCCCCCCCACCCCCCGGACACTTATTATCACTTATTATTATTTATTCAAATCATTTGCTATGTCGCTCTTCCAGGGAGATGCTAAATGCATTTCGTTGTCTCTGTATTGTACACTGACAATGACAATTAAAATTGAATCTGAATCTGAATCTGAATCTGATATTTATCCCACTTAAATTTATCTGCAATATTATCTTCAGGCCGTCCGTGGAGTTCCACGTTCTCTTTACTGCAGCATTTGTGGAATTTATTAAAGGCCATCATACATTTCAGCTTTGATTTTTGTTCTCCCCACAAGTAGTGAAAATATTTCCAACCCGCACCCATTTAAATCCGCCGCTGATCCTAAAATATTCCATCCCATTATCTCTGACACCTTCTCCAGATTAAATCCTACGACCTGCCAGCTCTTACTCGTAAATTGCATACTCGCAGTTATTATCATCCACATTCATAGAAACATAGAAACAAGGAAAATAGGCGCAGGAGGCCATTCGGCCCTTCGTGCCAGCACCACCATTCATTGTGATCATGGCTGATCGTCCCCTATCAATAACCCGTGCCTGCCTTCTCCCATATCCCTTGATTACACTCGCCCCTAGAGCTCTATCCAACTCTCTCTTAAATTCATCCAGTGACTCGGCCTCCACTGCCCGTTGTGGCAAGGAATTCCATAAATTAACAACTCTCTGGGTGTAAAAGTTTTTTCTCACCTCAGTCTTAAATTACCTCCCCTTTATTCTAAGACGGTGGCCCCTGGTTCAGGACTTGCCCCACATTGAGAACATTTTTCCTTCATCTATATTGTTCATTGGCTATATTTAAGAGGGAGTTAGATGTGGCCCTTGTGGCTAAAGGGATCAGGGGGTATGGAGAGAAGGCAGGTACAGGATACTGAGTTGGATGATCAGCCATGATCATATTGAATGGCGTGCAGGCTCGAAGGGCCAAATGGCCTACTCCTGCACCTATTTTCTATGTTTCTATTTAGCTTGACCAGTCCTTTTATAATTTTATATGTTTCTATAAGATCCATCGTCATCCTTCTAAACTCCAGTGAATACAATCCTAGTCTTTTCAATCTTTCCTCATATGACGGTCCCGCCATCCCAGGGATCAATCTCGTGAACCTACGCTGCACTGCCTCAATCACAAGGATGTCCTTCCTCAAATTAGGAGACCAAAACTGTACACAATACTCCAGATGTGGTCTCACCAGAGCCCTATACAACTGCAGAAGAACCTCTTTACTCATATACTGAAATCCTCATGTAATGAAGGCCAACATACCATTAGCTTTCTTCACTGCCTGCTGTACCTGTAAGCCAACTTTCAGTGATCGGTGTACAAGACGCCCAGGTCTCGCTGCACCTCCCCCTTACCTAACCTAACCCCATTGAGATAATAATCTGCCCCCTTGTTTTTGCCACCAAAGTGGATAACCTCACATTTATCTGTATTATACTGCATCTGCCACGCATCTGCCCACTCACTCAACCTGTCCAGGTCACCATGCAACCTCCTACCATCCTCTTCACAGTTCACACTGCCACCCAGCTTTGTGTCATCCGCAAATGTACTAGTGTGCTCCTAATTCCCTCATCCAAATCATTCATATCTATGATAAACAATTGCGGCCCCAACACCGAGCCTTGCGGCACTCCACTCGCCACTGCCTGTCATTCTGAAAAGAACACGTTCACTGCTACTCTTTGCTTCCGGTCTGCCAACCAAGTTTCTATCCATGTCAACACCCTACCCCCAATACCATGTGCTCTAATTTTCGTCACCAGTCTCCCGTGCGGGACCTTATCAAAGGCTTTCTGAAAGTCTAGATACACTACATCCACTGGCTCCCCTTCATCCATTTTACTTGTCACATCCTCAAAAAATTCCAGAAGATTAATCAAGCATGATTTCCCTTTCATAAATCCATGTTGACTTGGACTAATCGTTTTACAGCTATCCAAATGCCCCATTATTACCTCCTTAATAATTGACTCCAGCATCTTTCCCACCACCGGTCAGGCTAATTGGTCTGTAATTCCCGGTTTTCTCTCTAGCTCCTTTCTTGAAAAGTGGGATAACATTAGCTATCCTCCAATCCACAGGAACTGATCCTGAATGGATTAAACATTGGAAAATGATCACCAATGCGTCCACTATTTCTAGAACCAGCTCCCAGAGGAACCTGTGATGCAGACCATCAGGCCCAGCGGATTTATCATCCTTCAGTCCCATTAGCCTACCCAATACAAATTCTCGTCTTATGAACATTTATTTCAGTTCCTCTACCCCTTAGATCCCCTGTCCTCCAGTACATCTGAGAGATTGTTTGTGTCTTCCTTAGAGAAGTCAGATCCGAAGTACCTGTTCAACTCTGCTGCCATTTCTTTGTTGCCCATAATAATTTCACCCGTGTCTGCCTTCAAGGGACCCACATTTGACTTTGCTACTCTTTTCCCCTTAACATATCTAAAGAAGGTATCACTGTCCTTCTTTATATTCCTGGCCAGCGTCCCTTCGTACTTCATCTTTTCAGCCAGTATTGCCCGTTTTGTGTTCTTCTGTCGTATGAAAGTTTCCCAAGCCTCTGGCTTCCGGCTACTCTTTGCTGTGTTATACGTCTTTTCTTTTCATTTTCCCAAACTTCACTTGTCAGCCACGGTTGCCTCCTACTCCCTTAGAATCGTTCTTCCTTTCTCCTCCTATGCTCTCCCCCGTGTGCGATGTCTCTACGACAATAAGTTGGGAAATGGGAATAATCAGAGGGGTTTTTGTAGCAATTTAGTGAAATACCCGCCGTCGGGATCATGACGATCCATCTCAGTCTATTGAGCTTTTGTGTTTTATTTATTTCAGGAGGAAGCTGGTCGCAAGAGCAGGTAGGGCATGCTTTTGGCTGAAACAATGCTCAGCTAAAAAAAACAGCTAATTCTCAGTTACTAACCAGCTGTTAAATATTTGCAGGGTTATTGATGAAACCAAAACAATGTTGGCGGTAGATGGCGCGTTTCCCATTGAAAAGTTTGATCGCAACTTTTTCTACAACATGGCATTGAGAGAATCATCTGATTTCATCAACCGAAGTAAAACTGTAGCAAAGTCAAATGTGGGTCCCTTGAAGGCAGACACGGGTGAAATTATTATGGGCAACAAAGAAATGGCAGCAGAGTTGAACAGGTACTTCGGATCTGACTTCTCTAGGTTCTCTAAGGAAGACACAAACAATCTCTCAGATGTACTAGGTTACAGTGTGTCAGCAATCACGCCTTTACATGGTGTCAGAAGTTTAAAACTCGCGTTTCCCGTTTACCGGTTTTCATTTATTTTGTCCCCGTTAGTGCCCAGTTTTGGGTTTCCCTTGACATGGCATCCTCATGCCGAAAGCCATCTCCCCTTGTCTTCGACGCTGACATTGCGGAACGATGGTCAACTTTTGTGATGGACTACACTCACTACGTCAATATTGCGAACCGGAACGACCCAGCCGCGGTCAAAGCATCACTCCTGCTCAACCTGGCCGGTCCTGACGCAATGAAGAGAGCTCAAGCCTTTGTCTACGAACCAGCGGTCCTGGATGACAACGACCAACCGGTCGAGCCAGCTGAATCGGCCGACGACCCGGTATGTCTTTTGCGCAAATTCGCGGAGATATGTGACCTGCCCTCCAACCGTATACTGGAGCGGGCCAGGTTCTTCTCACGCAAGCAACAGCCGGATGAACCTGTTGAATGCTTCATTGCCGACCTGCGACACCTTGCCCAGCGGTGCCGTTTCGAAACCATGCGCGACCAGCTTACCAGAGACATTCTCGTTACCGGTATGATCGATCAGAAGCTGCGCGCCGACCTGCTGCAACGGCCTGACCTAACCCTGACTCAGGCAATGCATGCGTGCCGCATTGCCGAAGTGGTCACCCCTCCTCATGGACAGAGGGGGTCTAACAACCGAGCCATAAACTTAACTGGTGTTGCTGGACAACGACGGATGAAGGACAACTTTCGCCCTCCACCGCGGCCCGTTCGTACACCCCGGGACCCAAGATCTAAAAAGTGTCCTAACTGCAACTACGTGCACTCCTCAGAATCACAGTGCCCAGCCCTCGGGAAGACCTGCAATTTCTGCGGGAGAAGAAACCATTTTGCAGCTGCCTGCCGATCCCGTGGGAAAGTGCCCCCAGCCCCCAGACAACTCCTAAACAACCTTCTGCAAGTTGATAGCGAGATGGACTCTCAGCCCTCTGTTGACGCTGCCCCCGAATCTGAGCTCAGCTTTTCCACGGGAGATGTAAGTATTTACACTCTCCTCCACAGCCGATCTCGCCTCCCCGATCCTTCTGTGAACATAACTGTAAACAATAAGTCTTTCTCTGCTAAACTTGACACGGGGGCGAAAGTGAACGTAATGTCAACAAAGCTGTTCCACCAGATAAGGAATAATGAGCTGCTGATTGCAGACCGCTCTGTTTTGCGTGCCTATGGGGGAGAGGAACTAACACCTGTGGGGAGGGCAACTTTCCACTGCGTGCTGCAGGAATCTTCCCAGGACCTGTCTTTCTTCATTCTGGACAGTGACTGTGTGACGTTGCTTAGCAACCAGGCCAGCCAGGATCTTGGGCTGGTGTCGTTTGCCCGTACGGTCCACGAGGTGCAACCTGTGATGGATCCACTATGTGAGTACCCAGACCTGTTTGACGACAAGTTGGGGAAGCTGCCGTTGGTGTACAAGATCGTGACTGACCCATCTGTGGTGCCTGTGATCCGTCCACCTCACAGAGTGTCTTTCGCCATGAAGGGCAAGGTGGAGAATATGCTGAAGGACATGGTCAACATGGGAGTGCTGGAGGCTGTCAGCGATCCAACCGTATGGGTCTCCACCATGGTCGCCACGTTGAAGAAAGGAAAAAACGAGATACGGGTATGCATCAACCCTAAGGACTTAATATGGCGATTAAACGGCCCCACTACCCCATGAGGACTGTCGAAGATGTTGCCGCCCAGGTGGGACAAGCTACTGTGTTCTCCGTCCTCGATGCAAAAAGTTCCTTTTGGCAGATACCACTGGACAAACGCTCCACGGACCTGACCACGTTCAGCACGCCCTTCGGCAGGTTTAAGTTTTTACGGATGCCGTTCGGCATCAACTCTGCCAGCGAGGTATTTCAGCGTTCTATGGAACAATTATTCGCAGGCCTGCCCTGCGCGATTATTGTGGATGACATTCTGGTCTATGGGAGGAATGTGGCCGAACATGACCACAACCTCCGGCGGATTTTGGACCGTGCGCGGCAGATTAATTTGAAGCTCAATCGGTCAAAGTGCAAGTTCCGGGTGCCTGAGGTCACATATGTCGGCCACGTTTTCACGGCCCAAGGGTTGAAGCCAGACCCGCAAAAGACCAGCGCAATCTCTGAGCTGCCCGCCCCGACAGACGCTGTCAGTCTGCAGCGCTTCCTGGGTATGGTGAATTACCTGGGGAAGTTTATCCCCGACCTCAGCGAGTTGAGCGCACCCCTGAGACAGCTCACAAAGAAGGACATTGCCTGGGCATGGTTTCCGCACCACCAGCAGGCATTTGATCTGCTAAAGACGAGGCTGGTCAGCACACCTACACTGAAGTTTTTTGATCTGCTGCGTCCGATCGTGGTCACTTGCGATGCCTCTCGATTTGGTCTGGGTGCTGCCTGCCTGCAACCCCACGCTGGTGACTTGCTGCTGCCCATCTCCTATGCCTCCAGGACCATGACGGACACAGAGCAGCGCTATGCCCAGATAGAGAAGGAGCTGCTGGCGGTGGTTTTCGCGTGTTCGAAGTTTAAGGACTTCTTATTTGGCACCAGGTTCACCGTTGAGACGGATCACCAGCCACTGGTAACGATACTTAACAAACCAATACACTGCGCTCCTGCCAGGCTACAGCGGATGATGCTGCAGCTACAGCGTTTTGACTTTAAAATCGTATATAAGAAGGGCACCGAGATGCATGTGGCTGATGCACTGTCCCGGGCCCCCCGTGCCTCCTGCGACCCTTCGAGCAGTCTGACTTACAGGTACTGAACGTCAACTTCGTCCCTTCTCACCAGCTGCAGTGCTTGGTTGAACACACCGCAAACGACCCCGACCTGCAGCAGCTTGCTGCTGTCATCAAGCGGGGGGTGGCCCACCAAACGGAATTCGTTGCCTGCCAGCGTCCACCCCTATTTTTTGGTCCGCGATGAGTTAGTCCTCCGTGACGGTATTATTATCAAAGGACACAAAGTTGTCATCCCGGAATCGCTGCGTGGCTTGTATTTTGACGCCGCGCACATGGGTCATCCCGGGGCTGATGCCACCATCTCACATGCCCAGGAACAGTACTACTGGCCGGCCATGGCTAAATACATCCAGGCAAGGGTGGATTCCTGTCCGGACTGTCACTCGCTTGCCCCGCATCAGCAAAGACAGCCACTTTTGCAGCAGCCTGCCCCTGACATGCCCTGGTCTTCTCTGGCGGCCGATATCTTCGACTGGCGTGGGAGGCAATACCTTGTGCTAGTAGACTCTTACTCGAATTGGTTCGAGGTGGACCTCCTCCCTGCCATCACCTCCGAGATGGTGATCAGCAAGCTTCGCCGCCACTTTGCCACGTTTGGTTCCCCTGTCCGGCTGCAGACAGACAACGGTCGCCAGTTCACCAGCGCCGAGTTTCGAGCATTTGCCACAAAGTGGAACTTTAATCATTTCACTAGCAGCCCGGAGTACCCGCAGAGCAATGGTCTAGCTGAACGGGCGGTCCGCAGCGCTAAGCACCTGCTTGAACAAACCCGCCTCTCGAACGGGGATTTCTATCAGGGTCTCCTGAACCTTCGCAACATTTCCAGAGACAGTACCATGGGATCCCCTGCCCAGCGACTCATGTCCCGAGTTGTCCGCCCTCCGATGCCTATTGCCCAGCAGTCCCTGATGCCTAAAGTCCTGCAGCCTGCTGATGTCCAGAAACGTATTGCCCAGAAGCACGAGATCCAGCGACGATCGCATGATAAATCCTGCAGCCCTCTTTCTCCACTGATGCCTGGACAGGTCGTCCGTTTGCAGACGCCCACCGGCTATTCCCGATTTGCCACCGTCGTCGGGTTTGACAGCGCGCCACGGTCCTACCTCGTGGATTTCGAAGGGACTGTATACCGACGCAGCCGTCAGCACCTGCTGGCGGTTAACGAGCCCAAACCACCTCCTGCGGTTCCGTATACCCCTCCTTCGCGTGTCGAGCCTTCCTCCACTAACGTACCATCTGCTCCCTGCACGCCACGGTCGGTCCTTTTGCCTCGGATAACCCCCCCTGCTCCTCCCGGTTTTGCTCCCCAGGCTCTGTTGTCCCCTGCAAGGTCTTCTCTCTCTCCAACTTCAGCTCGTTCTACCCCTCCATTCTCACCTGGCTCTCCTGTGCCTCTCCGTTCCCCCTTCAAGCTGGGTTCCCCACCCATCTTCTCTCCCCCTCCTGTTTCTGCTCCTGTCCCTCCTCCTATTCTTTCGGGCGGGGAGGGTGAAGGTGCTGTGCGCACTCGCTCGGGTCGGATTGTAAAACCTCCGGCTCGCTACGGAGAATATGCTTAGCTTTGCAGGTACTGTATAATAAACCTGCTACTGTAGTAACTTGTTCGAATTGTAAGGGAAAGGATGTAGATGGGTTATGCATGCAACCTATAATGTAGTTACCTCATCACCACTAACCACGCCCCATCATATTAGTATAACTGTAGTATCCTCCCTTTGTTCCTCCCACTAGGTCCCAGTACGCCTGAAGGCTGGATGCAGTCAGTGCTGGGACGTGTGTGCCATGTGCTATAATAAACTACCAGTAAAGGTTACAGTGTGTCAGCAATCACTCCTTTACAAAAACTAATACATTTTCCATTATTCTTTTTAAGACATCTTTATGCAATACTTATATGTGAAGATTAATGGTATTAATGGACTCTGGGGAAAGCATCACAGAGACAGAGAGCGAAGTTTGTTTGCACATGAACAAATCATTGTTCCAGGGTGGAAGAAAAAAATGCTGGAGAAACTCAACGGGTGAGGCAGCATCGATGGAGCGAAGGAAATAGGCAAGGTTACGGGTCGAGACATTTCTTCAGACTAAAGAAGGGTCTCAACCCGAAACGTCACCTATTTGCTTCGCTCCATATATGCTGCCTCACCCGCTGAGTTTCTCCAGCATTTTTGTCTACCTTCGATTTTCCCGCATCTGCAGTTCCTTCTTAAACACTTGTTCCTGGGTGAATGAGTTTGCAGTACAGGATGAAATCGCATAGACTAGGCATGTGTACTCGAGAGTTCAGGTGTATTAGAGGAGACATCAGCGAAGCACAAAGTCCTTACAGGGCTCAGTGGGCTGGATACAGGGAGGATGTTTCTCCTGTCTGAGGAGTCTGGAGCCGGCGGGCACCCTCTCAGAATGTGGGCTGGACCATTTAGGACAGTCAAGGAGACATTACTGCCCGCAGGGACTGGGCAAACTTTGGAATTCCTTGCACTGGTGGCTGTGGATAAACAGTCATTTAGTGCTCTTGGAGTCAGAGAGCCATGGTTGTACATTATAGAGTCAGGCCCTTTGGCCCATCACATTTTTTCCCAGCCGCACACATCCCATTTGCCCACATTAGAACCGTATTATTCACACGTCGTTTGCTAAATGCCTCTTAGATGTAATGAGTACATTCCACTCATGTTCAGTGTGATCACAGCAACCCCGCCCCACATCACGACATCATCCTCAACCACCTCTAATCACCACTCGCTTCCGTCTCCTCAACTTCCAATCTGTCCCTCCCTCGCCATCTACTGGCAAGATATTTGAATACCCGCCTTATTTCTCCATCCTCACTCACAATCTCTCGTTCATCCTCACTTTCCGCATTCGTTTCCCCCGTCCGCACGCCTCGCCCGCTCCCGATCCCGATAACCCGTGGAATTCCCCCTCTCCTGTCCGGTTGAGAAACTGCGGGAAAGATGTGTGTTGTCCATCCGATGTTGTTATGGGTGAAACCCCAGACAAGGTTCCAGTTGTCCGCCCGCCTGTGCCTGAGGCCGAGAGGCTTCTCCCCCGGTCTCGGGGTCCCGCTGCCCGAGTCTCCCCCCGACCCCCGGGGACTCTCTGATTCGCTGCTTCTCCCCCCAGTCTCCGTCACCCTGGATGTGGAAACAGCGCATCCGCTGCTCGAGGTGTCTGAGGATCGGAAGTTGGTGAGATGGACTGGGACCGGGACCCAGAGGAGTCTCTCTGACACCGGGAAGAGGTTCACAGTCTGGCCGTGTGTGCTGGGATCGGAGGGATTCATTGAGAGGTGGAGGTGGCGGGGAATCGGCGCTGGGATCTGGGAGTCCCCGCAGAGTCTGTGGACAGGAAGGGAGAGGTCACACTCACCCGGGAGACTGGAGTCTGGAGCATTGAGCGGTGGGATGACGAGTTTGATGCAGATACCTCCCCTCCATCCCGTCTCCCCGCCCATCCCAAAATATAAAGATTGAAACAATCTCCCTTCGCCCGGGTCCTAATGTCCACTGACTGTGAATTTAAAGTGTGTTTGCAGCATTTGCTCTCCACACAACAGATTAATTTTCTTCGGAACGGATCTTTGGAAGAATGGGTTCAAACCCAAGGTGGGGGGAAATTAGTGTAAACTTTGTTTTGACAGCCAATGAGTAGGTGCTTCGAGCTGCCCACGACATTAACATCGTTTAATGATTTAAAGGGCGATTGTAATACAGCAGTCAGTGCAAGGTGGGACAGCGGTATAGTTGCTGCCTTACAGCGCCAGAGACCCGGGTTCGATCCCGACTATAGGTGCTGTCTGTACGGAGTTTGTACGTTCTCTCCATGACATAGATACATAGAGTAGGCCATTCGGCCCTTCGAGCCTGCACCGCCATTCAATATGATCATGGCTGATCATCCAACTCAGTATCCCATCCCTGCCTTCTCTCCATACCCCCTGATCCCTTTAGCCACAAGGGCCACATCTAACTCCATCTTAAATATAGACAATGAATTGGCCGTAACTACCTTCTGTGGCAGAGCGTCCCAGAGATTCACCACTCTGTGTGAAAAATGTTTTCATCATCTCGGTCTTAAAGGATTTCCCCTCTATCCTTGAGATGTGACCCCTTGTCCTGGACATCCCCAACATCGGGAACAATCTTCCTGCATCTAGCCTGTCCAACCCCTTCAGAATTTTGTAAGCTTCTATAAGATCTCCCCTCAATCTCCTAAATTCTAGCGAGTAAAGCCGAGTCTATCCAGTCTTTCTTCATATGAAAGTCCTGACATCCCAGGAATCAGTCTGGTGAACCTTCTCTGTACTCCCTCTATGGCAATAATGTCCTTCCTCAGATTTGGAGACCAAAACTGTACGCAATACTCCAGGCGTGGTCTCACCAATACCCTGTACAACTGCAGTAGGACCTCCCTGCTCCTATACTCAAATCATTTTGCTATGAATGCTAACATACCATTCGCTGTCGTCACTGCCTGCTGCAACCGCATGCCTACTTTCAATGACTAGTGTACCATGATACCAAGGTCTCGTTGCATCTCCCCTTTTCCTAATCGGCCACCATTTAGATGGCCGATTTAGTTTTTCTCCGAAGTCTTCGGTTTTCCTCCCACTCGCCAAAGACATAAAGGTTTGCAGGTTAATTAGCCTTGGTGTAAATGTAAATTGTCACCCAGTGTGTGTGGGATAGTGTTAATGTGCGGGGATCGCTGGTCGGCGCGGACTCGGTGGGCACAAGGGGCTGCTTTTCTAAACTGAATATTACAGTCAAGAGTGATTTCTTCCGAAAGAAATCAATGAAATACTTGCTTGCAGCAGCACACGGCTCTGTAAAACCCAGGATACACACAAACAACATCAGTGGATATAAAAACAAACACACATAAATAAATAGAAAATGGTAGTGCAAAGTCAAAATAAAATTCCCCCAAGTTTATATAGTCTGGAATGTATTTGGAGGTTGGAGTGTTTAATGGATGTATGGCCGATGCAGTTTTCAGGCTCCTGTACCTTCTTCCTGGTGTTAGCAGCGAGATGAGAGCGTGGCCAGAGCGGTGTGGGGCTCGGATGATGCTGGCTGCCATCTTGAGGCAGCGCCTCCTGTAGACCCCTTCGATGGTGGTGGTGGTGGTGGGGGGGGGGGGGGGGGGGGGGGTGGGGGGGGGGGGGGGGGTACCCGTGAAGGACCGGGCATTGCCCACCGTGCTCTGTAGATCCCTTTGATGGTGGGGACGTCAGTACCTGCGGTGGACATTCCATGGTGGAGAGTTCTGAACCTGCGATGCACCGGGCAGTGTCCACCAATACAGTGTCCACCAATCCCTGTCTACACGCTGCCCTGTTTATTCCCTGTTCCACCGTTCCTCGCCCCTCCCCTCACGTCCGGGGCTGCGGGAACTCGGCGGGTCGGGCAGCGCCTGTGTGGCAGTGAGACGGTCATTGCTGGGAGTCTGGACCCTGCCTGATGCACAGATGCTGCCCGACCCACCGGCCTAACCCGCTCCTCCCCGGGGTAGCCAACATTTCCACTGTCTACCATTGACTCCCCGTCACCCTGCTGTTCTCCCGTTCATATCCCATCCCCACGTCACGCGTTTCCCCCTTTATCCCTCCTCCACCCCACTCCCTTCCACACCCCTCTCCCCTCTCCCTCCGAACCAGCACCGCCATTCTCCCACCGCTGTCTGTGCCGCCTGCTGCGCCGGCATCTTGTGTTCACTTGGAAAACAATCGGCGGCTTGTGAAGAGCAGCTCGCCTATCTACAGGTCCTTGCTGGTCTGTAGACCTCTCCCCTTGCCCTCGCTCAGGAACCTCTCGGCGGCCGCTGGCAAGTTTCACAGCCCAGATCACCCGCCCCCACAGGACAGACAGACAGACAGACAGACAGACAGACAGACAGACAGACAGACAGACAGACAGACAGACAGACAGACAGACAGACAGACAGACAGACAGACAGACAGACAGACAGACAGACAGACAGGCAGGCAGGCAGGCAGACAGGCAGGCAGACAGGCAGATTCGGCCGCTAGGCTCTGCTCTATTGCTGCGCTAAGCTGCCGCTGCCCGTTCCGTCTTCACTTTGGTCTCCGGCGTGAGAGCGAGCGAGCGAGCGGACCCCGCGGCCGCCCGACCGACCCAGTCCCAGCGCTGCGTCTCCCCCGTGCCCGCGCACCACCAACCGCTTCAATGGGAGCCGACCAGCCGCGCTCGCTCCCGCGACCAGCCCTGTGCTCATGTTTCTCCCCGCGATCCCCGCACATTAACACTATCCCACACACACCGGGGACAATTTACATTTCATGGTCCTAGCGCCCGCCGCCTAACTCCAACCTCTCAAGAAGCTCCACGCGTCTCTTAAGTCTCACTGACAACTTAACAAAAAACGATTTCGAATCCTTCTCAATGTTAAGTGAAACATTTAGTGGACCAGCCACAAAAATTTATTTTTTAAGAAATTTAGGAAAACGTAACCCACTCCTTCTCTCCACAGATGCTGCCTGTCCCGTTGAGTTACTCCAGCATTTTGTGTCTATCCTTGGTTTAATCCCGCATCTGCAGTTCCTTTCTATACAACATTAAGACAGATCCCCTATCTTTACAGAGTTATAGACGACCAATAGGTCGGAGTGGGAGTAGGATTGAGAATTATAGTGACCGGCAACGAGATGTTCAGGGTGGTCGCATGGACTAAACGCAGGTGGTCACCCAACCAGCGTTTGATTTTGACAATGAAATCAATTTTGAAGATAAAAATGTGTTGGAAGGAACTACAGGTGTATTATGATGGGGTGGGGGTGGAGGTTCAGAGAGAAGGGGGACTCGACCAGATCCATCAATCATTCCTTCTTCCCAGAGGCGACTGCCAGTCCCGCTGAGTTACTCCAGCATTTCGTGTCGATCTTGAAGTTAAAAACACAGCTCTGTTAACAAACAGTGTAGAGTGCAAGTGCTGTCACCTCATTCAGCAGGCGGGACTGACATACTGTATGATGAAAGAATGTGTCGACTGGGCTTGTATTCACTGGAATTTAGAACGATGGGGGGGGGGTTCTTGTAGAAACATTTTACATTCTTAAGGGATTTGACAGGCTAGATGCGGGAAACATGTTCCCGATGTTGGGGAAGTCCAGAACCAGGAGGTCACAGTTTAAGTATAAGGGGGAGGCCATTTACAACGGAGATGTGGAAAACATCTTCACCCAGACAGTTGTGAATCTGTGGAATTCTCTGCCACAGTGGACAGTGGAGGCCAATTCACTGGATGTTTTTAAGAGAGTTAGATATAGATCTTAGGGCTAACGGAATCAAGGGATATGGGAGAAAAAGTAGGAACGGTGTACTGATTTTAGATGATCAGCCATGACCATATTGAATGGCGGTGCTGTCTTGAGGGGCCGAATGGCCTACCACTGCACGTATTTTCTATGTTTCTATGACCCGCTGAGTTAATCCAGCACGTTGTGTCAGACATAGAATGATACAGTGTGGAAACAGACCCGTCGGCCCAACTTGCTCACACCGGCCAACATATCCCAGCTGCACCATTCCCACCTGCTTGCACTTGGTCCATATCCCCCCAAACCTGTCCTATCCATTTCACTGTTTTTTTAAACGATGGGATAGTCCCAGCCTCAACTACCTGCTCTGGCGTCTATCTGAAGAAACATAGAAACATAGAAATTAGGTGCAGGAGGAGGCCATTCGGCCCTTCGAGCCTGCACCGCTATTCAATATGATCATGGCTGATCATCCAACTCAGTATCCTGTACATGCCTTCTCTCCATACCCCCTGATCCCTTTAGCCACAAGGGCCACATCTAACTCCCTCTTAAATATAGCCAATGAACTGGACTCAACTACCTTCTGTGGCAGAGAATTCCAGAGATTCACCACTCTCTGTGTGAAAAATGTTTTCCCCCTCTCGGTCCTAAAAGATTTCCCCCTTATCCTTAAACTGTGACCCCTTGTTCTGGACTTCCCCAACATCGGGAACAAACTTCCTGCACCTAGCCTGTCCCACACTGAAAGGTCTCGACCGCAAACGTCACCCTTTCCTTTTCTCCAGAGATGCTGGCTGTCCCGCTGAGTTACTCCAGCTGTTTGTGCCTATCTTCGGTTTAAACCAGCATCTGCAGTTCCTTCATACACATACCTCCTCTGGCAGCCTGTTCCATACACCCATCACCATTTGTGTGAAAAAGATACCCCTCGGATTCTTAGCAATCTTTTTCCCTTCACTTTGAACCTATGTCTAGTCCTCGATTCCCACACTCTTGCACAAAGAGACTGCATCCACCCAAAGTCTGTGCTATCGTCTATATTCAGGCCGGTTTAATGTCTAACTGACTCCTCCCTCGTGTGAGATTAGTTGGGAGTGGCCAGGACACTGAACACTGAACACTTGCAGCCAAATAACATTCATTCCCCCGAGACGGCAGCGCTCGCAGTGGAAAACACTTTGAGCCAGGAAGTGGCGGAATTAAAATGGCTGCGAAAAACATTTTCGAGAGTTTAATGGAGGAGGTAGTTTGTCCCATCTGCCTGGATTTCTTCACCGATCCGCTGTCCCTGGAGTGTGGACACTACTTCTGCCGCTCCTGTATCACACAGAGTTGGGACAGGGAGGGGAGAAACTCGTGCCCGGAATGTAGAGAGGAGTTTACAGACCGCACCCTCAAAGTAAATCGGGCCTTGGTGAGACTGTCTGAGAAAGCTCGAACACTGAGCCTGAATCGGACAGAGAAGGAAAGTAAACTTCAGTGCGAGAAACATCAGGAAGAACTGAAGCTGTTTTGTGAAACTGACAATAAGCTGATCTGCCTGGTTTGTCGAGATGCGAGGGAACACAGAGATCACTGCTTCATGCCGGTTAAAGAAGCTGTTCAAATATACAAGGTAAATGCAAACTGAATTTAATCACATCATTTTAATTCCTTCTTTAATGTTCAACAATTTAATTATCTGATTTTCAAACACAATCCCAGGATCAGGTGAAATCTTCTTTCGAATCTCTCACAAAAATCAGGGATCCAGCGAATGGAGCAGCAACAGAAACAGAAGATTTCTGGAGTTCTGGTGAGGCTTTTAAGTTTCGATTTCCTGATCTTATGTAGATTTGATCCCTGTGATGCGTGTAATAATAGGGCAGCGCAATGACACAAGTAGTGCTGCTGTCTCCTAATTCTGGTGAGCATTTCGACAAACTATTGAATTGCTAACGCAAGTAAAAAATATACCGGGCAAATGTCACGGTCAAAGTCGTGAGGAAACACAATTAGTGACATTATATATTGATCTTCACCTTTCATTTTACAGGAACAGTCACACAACCTTCAGTCCAAAATCACCTCCCAGTTTGCTGAACTGCACCAGATTCTCACTGAGAAAGAGCAGCGCGCACTGGCAGATATCCGGGAGGAAGAGAAGAAGATTCTAAATACAATGGAGAAAAATCTTGGAAAGATTCAAGACAATTTAAGTTCCATTCAGGAGGAACTCTTAAAGTTGCAACAACAGCTGGATCAAAAAGACAGTCGGTTGTTTCTGAAGGTGAGGGGTTACACTACAGTTTGGTGAAGTGAAAGTGCACAGTCACAAAATGGTGGGTGACATTTCTGAAATAAATGCTGCATTTGCCTGTAATTCAGAACTGGGTAAATGTTCCGTCTGTTCCAGAGCTGTGCTGCTGTTGTTCCCAAACTAAATGTCCTCCTGCATAATCTGTGGGATCTCTGCACTGCCTGCAGTCTCCTTGGGATGAGTTATTGTGATCTTGTCACTGAGTTCATGGCTGTTTGATAATCCCCCGAAAAGATGACGTGGAAGGTTTGTCGTATGTTCCTCTTTAGTGGGAAATAATTTTGTGGCGTTAAACAGATCTGTTGAAGTCAGCTTTGGTGAGACCACACCTGGAGTATTGCGTACAGTTTTGGTCTCCAAGTCTGAGGAAAGACATTCTTGCCATAGAGGGAGTACAGAGAAGGTTCACCAGACTGATTCCTGGGATGCCAGGACTTTCATATGAAGAAAGACTGACTCGGCTTGTACTCACTAGAATTTAGAAGATTGAGGGGGGATCTTATAGAAACTTACACAATTCTTAAGGGGTTGGACAGGCTAGATGCAAGAAATTGTTCCCGATGTTGGGAAAGTCCAGGACAAGGGGTCACAGTTTAAGGATAAAGGGGAAATCCTTTAGGACCGAGATGAGAAAAACATTTTTCACTCAGAGAGGTAAATTTGTGGAACTCTCTGCCACAGAAGGTGGTTGAGGCCAGTTCATTGTCTATATTTAAGAGGGAGTTATATGTGGCCCTTGTGGCTAAAGGGATCAGGGGGTATGGAGAGAAGGCAGGTGTAGGATATGAGTTGGATGATCAGCCATAATCATATTGAATGGCGGTGCAGGCTCGAAGGGCCGAATGGCCTACTCCTGCACCTATTTTCTATGATTCTATGTTTCTATACACTTAATCAACCCCTGTAATTTATCCCCCTTAACATGCTTTAAGGTCGCCAGCACTTAATGGGACCTGTTCTATCCTAAATTATCCTTTTGCTCTTAAAGGGACCTAGTCTCCCCCTAGTTATTATTTTGCTGTTAATACACTTGTAGAATCTCTACGGCAATATCCAATTTCTGTCTCTGTGACAATGACAATAAATGTTGGGCAATGGAACATTTCTGGGGCTTGTTGTAATTTGTGTGAAAATCCTGCTGTCGGGATATGGATGTCCCGTATCAGGCTACTCAAGATTTGTGTTTTATTTCTTGCAGGAGGAAGCTGATGGGAAGAGGAGGTAGGCCATGCTCTTGACTGAACCACTGCATGTTTGTGTAGAACAGCTCAAAAAAATGGTTGAGGCTCAGTTTATAACCAGCTGCTAAATATTTGCAGGGTTAGTGATGAAGATAAAGCACTCTCAGTGACAGACGCTGCCTTGCCGATTGAAACATTTGATCACCACTTTTTGATGAACACGCTGTGGAGAGAAACACCTGCCATTAAGTGAGGTAAAACCTGTCCAGTTTCCTCTCTTCTTGTTTAGTAACACACATGCAAACATTGCCGAGATAAATTGTATTCCCCTCTAATACTTCTTATGGCAGCTGTCTCTCTCCTGTGAACTTTAGAAAACTGCATCTTCCATTCCTCAGTCCGTTGGCCCAGTTCATGAGGATCAGTTTAATCTAAGACAACCTTCTTCACTCTCCACAATGTCTCATGAATTTTAATCTCATCCACAAACCTGCTAACCGTGCCACCCACATACCCTGCATTCATCTGATCATTTATATAAATAAGGACCAACAGTGGAGTCAGCATTGAGCATTGTGGTACATCACTTGTGACATGCCTCCAGTCTGAAAATCAATCTCTATCTCCCACATCAGGCCACATGTTGACCCATTGGCTAACTACCCTGGAATCCATATGATCAAACCTTCCGGATCAGCCAACCACAGAAGTTGCTGCTATCAAATTGCCAATCTTACTTCCGACATTCACATACAAGCCATAAAAATATAACATAAACAGCAGTGAACATCTGAAATGTTCAGCCCCAGGAGGTAGTGATAGGTCAGATTGTTGGCAATAGGCAAAGTGGATTCAGATGGATATTTGAAGGATCGAGAAATTGGCGGTTATGGAGAACTCACATAGAACAGGAATTGATGTCACCTTAGATCAGTCATGATCACATTGAATGGCGGAGCCGGCCTGAGGAGTGGAGCTTACTCCTCCTGCTATTTTCTTGTGTTCTTTAGTTTTTTCCATACCTACGGAATGATAAATTTTACACAGCGGGAATGTGGCAAAGATTGACAATACTTGTCCATGGAACAATGACTTTGCTGTGCGGGGTGAGATTGAGTAGACTAGGCCTGTATACTCGAGAGTTCGGGTGTATTGGAGGAGATCTCAGCGAAACACAAAGTTCTTACAGGGCTCAGGATGCAGGTAGGATCTTTCCCCTGGCATAGAAACATAGAAAATAGGTGCAGGAGTAGGCCATTCGGCCCTTCGAGCCAGCACCGCCATTCAATATGATTATGGTTGATCATCCAAAATCAGTACCTGTCAAGTCAAACTGAAATGAAAGAACAGGTGCAGAGAAATGCTAAATTGAAATCACGAGACAGTGATTAAAGTGGGCGGATCCCCAGCCTGCCGAGTTCTGCCCGGGGGTCAAAAGGGCACACAGCACCAGAAGCCAGTGAAGAAGATACAAGAGACTTCCGAGCAGAGAACTTGAACAGTAAATCAGAAGGACTGTCCGAAAAGACTGCCGCGATAGCCAGAAGAGGCAAGCATGACTGATTTTCTACAGACCCGATTGGCAGCCGGTTTTTCACCTGATAAAGACCAAAACTGGTAAAGACTAAAACTGCTAAAAAACTGCTAAAGACTAATCTGCCAAAATAAAAGAAGGAGAAAATAAAAGGTGGAAAAGAAGTGTTTGGTCTGAGTGAATCCAGTTCATCATTTCGGGGTAGATAAATCAAATCCCTTTCAAGCGGGGAATCTGCAAAAACATTAGAAGACTTGACAGTGAAAACCCGTCAGTGCGGGCGGGGCCAGGAGATCTGGAAACCTGGAAAAGAGACAGTTAAGTCAAAATAAAACATGGCTAATGAAGTTGCTGGAAAGTCAGCTGAGCAGCACAAGGTGGAGAGGACAACAGCAAAACGGGCATTCTCTCGTCTTGTTAACAGCATCATTAGGAACCATGAAGAAATGTCTGAAGAAGAGCTCAGGAACAATTTCAACAAACTCATGCAGGAGGCCGAAAAAGTCATGGAAGCCAATGACGATGTGGAGGCTGGACTCATTGCAGAGCTGGAGGCGGAGCTGGACGCAGATGAAGAAACTGTGTTAACTGAACAGCAAAATGCCGACCTGGCAAAGACTGCAAAGGAGTGTGAGTCGAAACTAAAAGAGGTCAAAGGGCTCATCCAGGAACTCTATGGGCAAACTTTGGAAATGTTGAATTATCCACCTCACTACAGACAGCAGATGGTGCATGTGAACTTGCTGCTGCCACCGCACCATCAAATAGCAACCAAGAAGCATATGAATTCATGCTTAACCACCTGCAGAAACTGGTAGAGACTGCAAAGGAGACGTATAGTCGGTGGAAACGTTGGGTCCCTCTGGATGAGCAAGAGAGCTTCCAGAAACACCTAAGAACACTCGAGCTTCTCGTCCCCAAACTGGTTTCCAGGAAGGCTGACTTCATACAGGCAAGAATAAAGGAGGACGCTGAAGGATTAGCACAAGCGGCGAATGCTTTCAATTATCCTTCACCAGCCATCAGACTGAAGCCCACGGCCCTTCCTAAGTTTACTGGAAACAAGCGTGACTTTTATAGATGGAGGAAGGATTGGGAAGCACTGCAAAAGCAAGGTGAACCCACTGGATCAAATGAGGTGAAGAAGGTTCAATTGCTGGACAGTCTGGAGGACAAAATTACAAGAGACCTCCGCCTCACAAGTTATAACACTGCAGATGATATCTTTCGTGTCCTAGAGAACCGGTTTGGAAATCAAACAGCTATTGCTATTGAGATAGTGGAGGAGCTTCAGGGAATCCCACCTGTCAGAGGACATCAGCCACGTAAAATAGTGGAATTAATTCAAGCTGTGGAAAAGGCGCTTAATGACTTGAGCGATCTCGGAGACACAGGCGCTATTAAAAATCCACTGATGACAAAATCAATTGAAACCAAGCTTCCAGAAACCCTTAAGAAGGAATGGCTGGTTTATGTAGCTGACAAGAGGAATGCTGTAGCACCAGAGAAACGGTTTGACAGTCTCTTGTCATTTCTCAAAGAGCAGGAGAGCATATACGAACAGCTCGAGCAACTGAGGGACGAGGAGCCGAGTAGAAAGGAAACTCGGACTGAACCAAGACATGCCAGAACCAAGTCTACCAAGTCAGAAAATGACCACACAAGTTGTGTAGTCTGTGGTGACATAAAGCATAACAGGAAGCTGTACTTCTGCAAGCAGTGTCGAGGGCTAAAGCTGACAGAGAAAAGAGCTGCAGTAAAGAAGTTGGGAGCATGCAAAAAGTGTCTTGAAGTTCATGATGATGGTTCATACTGCAAACCTGCATATCGGTGTAAAAATCAAATCTGCAAGGATGAACAGAACCCTGAGCATCATTTTTATCTGTGCCCCAATTATGAGATGAGGAAAAGCAGTGTGGATCAGAGAAGGAGTAAATTTGGTCCAGAGGAAGATAAAGGCAAGAAGAAATATACAGTGGACCAAGAGGAGTTTTTCAGCAAACTTCCACCAGAGTTGGCAAAACAATGCCGAGATGTGTTCTCGAACACTGCATCAAGAGCCTTCAACACTGCAAAGCATCAGCCAAGCCTCCTAAAGGAAGGTGGACTGCAAGAGCATCCAGTGATTATGATGCTTTTGGAGGTCATAGCAAATGCTGGACAAAAGGTTGGGACATTAATTGACTTGGCTTCAGATACCAACTACATAACTCACAAGGCTGCGAGTAGACTGAACCTTAGGAGTGAAGACATCACGCTTATCGTCCATGGAGTTGGGGGGATGAAGGTCCACGTAGAGACGATGCGCTACCTTCTAAAGATCCGAGTGAAGACTCCCAAGGGCACACTCAATTCGCACCAGTTAGTTTGTTATGGATTGGACAGCATTGCAGATGTTCACAAACATGTGACACCACAGCAGCTGCAAAAGTTCTTTCCAGACGTCCCACTTGAGGAACTTGTAAGACCAAAAGAGATACATTTGCTCATAAGCCATAGAGAAGGTCAGCTAGCGCCTCAGAGGATTAGAACTGTTGGAGATCTCATTCTGTGGGATGGACCACTGGGAAAGACTGTTGGAGGTTGTCATCCTGAGCTGTTTGAGAAGCTTACCATGTCAGCCCACATGTCCAAAACACACTTCGCAAGATCAATGAGAGCAGCTGCTTTAAAGTATGAGGAGCTCACTGCCCCAGTCCCTGAGGAACTTTCACCAAACGGACAGGTCGCCGTCAAAGTTCAGAAGTCACGTACATCAACCGCCAATCGGGACTTCTTGGATTGGTGGAAGTGGGATAGCATTGGAGCAGCATGCGAGCCAAAGTGCGGGGGTTGCCGCTGTGGAAACTGCCAGCCAGGCGGAAAAGAAATGACTCTTGCTGAAGAGAGAGAGCTCGAAGTGGTAAGGGAAGGCCTCACCTACGTAACAGGAGACCGTCACAGTAAAGACCCACATTGGCATGCTAGCTATCCTTGGTTGGAAGACCCAGCTTCTCTACCAAATAATAAAAGGACAGTGGAAGCCACCTTTCTCAGGACGGAGAGGCAGCTATCCAGAGAACCTGAATGGAAAAGTGCCTACACAGCTCAGGTGCACGACATAGTGGACCGAAAGGCTGCAATCAAATTGTCCGAAGACATGATTGCAAACTGGAAGGGACCAGTGTGGTATGTGAGTCACCTTATTGCTCCAAACCCCCACTCTGTCACAACCCCAGTGAGACTAGTGTGGAACAGCAGCCAAAAGTGCAATGGTGTCAGCTTAAATGATTTGCTGATGAAAGGTCCAGATGTCCTCAACCAAATTCGCGCCGTCCTCCTCAGATTCAGAGGCGGAATCTATGCTGCTCTGGGAGACATAAAGAAGATGTATAACTCAGTCTGGTTGGAGGACCGTGAAGTACACTTACACAGATTCCTCTGGCGAGATTCCGAGGACGAGGAGCTGGGAGAGTATGCTATCACAAGATTGAACATCGGAGACAAACCTGCGGGGTGCATTGCACAGTTGGCAATGCGTGAGACTGCTAATCTTCCTTCTTTTACCCACCTCAAGGATGAGCAGCAAGTACTCCAGAAAGACAGCTATGTTGACGACATCCTCACATCTCACAACAGCCTCGACCAGTTGAGAATCATCACAGCAAATGTGGAACGAATCCTAAAAGCTGGTGGTTTTGAGCTCAAGCCTTGGGTTCTGTCTGGTCAAAGTGGGAGGAAGGAGGACAGTGATGCTTTAAAGAAAAGCAAAACAAAAAGCATGATCCTACCCAACCAAATGCATGATGATGATAACAAGGCACTTGGTCTGGGCTACATTGTTGAAGTGGACATGCTCCACGTTATGGTGGGAATCAATTTCTCCAAGAGAAAGAAAAAGATGCGGCTTGGTCAAGGCCTTCTACAAGAGAGAATCAAAACTCAGACGCCAAATCCCCTAACAAGAAGAGAGCTTCTCAGCCAGGTAGCAGGGCTATATGACCCCATTGGCATAGTGGCTCCTGTTAAGCAAAAGGGAGCGATTCTAGTACGCAGAGCTTTCCAAGAAGCAAAAGAGGGAAGCTGTTCGGTCAGAGACACATGGGACATGGCACTCTCAGATGGACTCAGGGAGGATGCAATTAAGCTCTTTGAAGAGTACGTATAACTTGGAAAAGTAAAGTTCGTCAGGGCACTGACTCCCTCTTGCTCCGCAACTGAACCCTTGGGAATCACCTTTTCTGACGGAAGTGAGCACACCTACGGGGCGGTGATGTACCTGAGATGGGATTCAGACCATGGCCCAATTGTCAGACTTGTGGAATCCAAGGCCAAGTTAACTCCCTTGGACCACAGAGGAGACGCTGTTAAAGCAGAGATGTGCGGAGCAGTGTTCGCCTCACGCTTAAAGAAGTATTTTGAGCTACACAATCGGATTCAAGTGGAGAAGTGGTATCATCTTGTGGATAGCCAAACAATCCTTGGTGCAATACAGCGAGAAAGCTACGGATTTCAGACATTCTTCGCCAATCAGATTGGAGAGATTCAAACAAGCACCAAAAATCAGGACTGGCGGTGGATTCCTGGCCCACAAAACATCGCTGATGTAATCACCAGAGGTGCCAGCCCTCAAGACCTTGATCAGTATTCGGAGTGGCAAAATGAACCGAAGTTCCTGGTGTTGCCTGGGAGTGAGTGGCCAATAAAATCAGCTAAAGAACTGGCTGCCACTGCCAGAGAGAACATCAACAAGTTACAGAAGAAAGCTTTTGTTGCAGCACTATCAAGGGCCAAAGTAGAGAACCAAGAACCGGAACCAACAAACCCAAAGAGACCACCTGCAGGGTCAGCTATTCAGAACCTTGTTGATGTCAAGCGGTTCAGCATTCTAACACGACTGATCAAGATAGTCGCATGGATTTTGAGAGCAGCGAAGAGGTTTCTTGGCAAGAACAAAGCCCTAGACAATCCAAAGTGGGAGGCCATCTCTCTGACAGGAGTCATTACAGTAAGAGAACGAGAAAATGCTCTAAAATACATTTTTTGTGCTGCGCAATTGGGCACAACTTTCCCAAGCACCACAACAGATCGACTGGTAGCCTATAAAGACCAAGTTCAAACCTAGACTTCAAAGTTTGACTTTAAAGCGTCGATCTCCCAAGTGGTTCCATTGGAAGATCGAGTGGGAGGTGTCAAGTCAAACTGAAATGAAAGAACAGGTGCAGAGAAATGCTAAATTGAAATCACGAGACAGTGATTAAAGTGAGCGGATCCCCAGCCTGCCGAGTTCTGCCTGGGGGTCAAAAGGGCACACAGCACCAGAAGCCAGTGAAGAAGATACAAGAGACTTGCGAGCAGAGAACTTGAACAGTAAATCAGAAGGACTGTCCGAAAAGACTGCCGCGATAGCCAGAAAAGGCAAGCAGGACTGATTTTCTACAGACCCGATTGGCAGCCGGTTTTTCACCTGATAAAGACCAAAACTGGTAAAGACTAAAACTGCTAAAAAACTGCTAAAGACTAATCTGCCAAAATAAAAGAAGGAGAAAATAAAAGGTGGAAAAGAAGTGTTTGGTCTGAGTGAATCCAGTTCATCATTTCGGGGTAGATAAATCAAATCCCTTTCAAGCGGGGAATCTGCAAAAACATTAGAAGACTTGACAGTACCCCATTCCGGCTTTTTCTGCATATCTCTTAATTCCCTTAGCCCGAAGAGCAAAATCTAACTCTCTTTGGAAATCATCCAGCGAATTGGCCTCCACTGCCTTCTGCGGCAGAGAATTCCACAGACTCACAATTAACAGGCTGAAAAAGTGTTTCCTCATCTCACTTAAATGGCATATCCCTTATTCTTAAACCCTTATTCTTAAACCGTGACCCCTGGTTCTGGACTCCCCCAACATCAGGACCATTTTTTCTGCATCTACCTTGTCCAATCCTCGAAGAATTGCATATGTTTCTATAAGATCCTCTCTCATCCTTTTAAATTCCAGCGAATACAAGCCCAGTCGACCCATTCTTTGTCAGCCCCACCATCCTTGGAATTAACCTGTAGAACAAACGCGTTACTCTCTCAGTAGCAATAAAGTCCTTCCTCAAATTAGGAGACCACAATTGCACACAATACTCGATGGTGGTCTCACCAGTACAACTGCAGTAGGACCTCCTTGCTCCTAAACTCAAATCCTAGTGCAAGAAGGCCAACATGTCATTAGTTTTCTTCACTGCCTGCTGTACCTGCATGCTTACTATCAGTGACTAAGAGGTCTCGTTGCACTTTCCCTTCCCCTTCCCCTAATCTTACCTCATTCAGATAATAATCTGCCTTCCTGTTCTTGCCACCAAAGTGGATATCCTCACATTTATCCACATTAAACTGCATCTGTCATGCTTCTGCCCATTCGCCCAACCTATCCAAACCACTCTGCAGCTTCATAACATCCTCTTTGCAGCTCAGACTGCCACCATAGCTTTGTGTAATCTGCAAATTTAGAGATGTTACATTTAATTCGCTTGTCTAAATCGTTAATATTTATTATAAACCGTGGGGCTGCACGGTGGTGCAGCGGTAGTGTTGCTGCCTTTCAGCACCAGAGACCCAGGTTCGATCCTGACTACGGGTGCTGTCTGTACGGAGTTTGCACGTTCTCCCTGTGACCGCATGGGTTTTCTCCGGTTCCTCCCACACTCCAAAGACGTACAGGAGGACTAACCAGTGGCAGCCATGCCTCCGAAGAAGGCAATAACAGCGGAGGAAGGCGAGGAAATAAAGAGAGCGCTGGATTTTATGACGGAGGAGATTTCTGCCGTCAAACAACAGCAGAAAGCCATCCTCGACCTGGTGGCGGAGGTAAAGGCTCTCCGGATCCAGAGCGCCGAAAAGGACCGGCGACTGGTGTTCCTGGAGAGCAGAGTTGCGGACCTGGAGCAGTACACCAGAGCGAATAACGTCATCATTACCGGGCTCAGTATAAATCCCCGGTCATACGCGTGAGCGGTGACTGACGACAGCGGGGGGGGGGGCAATGGATACTAGCTCCACGGAGCAACAGGTGGCGGCCTTCCTGCAGTCAAAGGGAATACACTTGGACTGCGATAACATCGAGGCTTGTCAACCCCTGCCCAGGAGAAAATCCAGTGATGATAAAAATAGCGATGACAAACCAGCCATCATAATAAGGTTTGTCAATAAGAAATATAAAGTTAGCCTACTAAAACAAGGAAGACATTTGAAGGGAACAAAAGTATTCATGAATGAACACCTAACGAAACGAAATTCCGACATAGCCCGACAAGCACGATACCTTAAGAAACAGAAAAAAATACAAAATACCTGGACTGCAAACTGTAAAATCTTTATTAAATTAAATGGAACATCAGAGGAAGCCAAAGTGCTGGTCATTAGAGATATTGCAGACCTGGATAAATATCAATGATCATAAAACGGGATTGTGAGGTGAAATTTATTTACACACACAACTATGGGATACACTGAAGGAATTCAGTCATTTACATCTGGAAATGGCAGTCAAGTAATTAAAATAATAAGCGAAAAAAAACAACTGAAGTTACAGCCATTTGAATATACCGATCACAATTTACAGGATTTGGAATACGATATAGACCCGGACAATAATTTTTACTTTAATCCTAATGACAAAAATATCTGCTGCTACTACACAGATGATCAGTATAATCAGAACATTAATGCAAAAGGCAAATTATCGATTATCCACTTTAATAGCAGGAGCCTCTATGCGAATTTCAATAGTATTAAAGAGTATTTACACAAATTTTTACAACCATTCAATGTTATCGCAATATCTGAAACATGGATTAATCAGGAAAAAGGAATTGATTTTGAGATGGACGGATATGATTTCAATTACAATTATAGAAAAAATAAGGGGGGAGGAGGGGTAGCACTATATGTGGATACAACTCTGAATTATAAGGTAGTAGATAATATGACAACTGTGGTTGACAATCTGCATGAATGTATAACTATAGAAATAATTAATGGTGGAAATAAAAATGTAATCATTAGTTGTATATATAGGGCTCAAGTATTGAAATCTTCAGGGGCTGGATGGAGAGTATGTTTTCAATAACAAGTAGTAAATCAGTGTTTTTATGTGGAGATTTCAATATTGACCTACTAAATCCTAATCAACACAACCTTACAGAAGATTTTATCAATACAATGTACAGTATGAGTCTATTTCCTAAAATCACTAGACCGAGTAGAATTACTTCCCATTGTGCTACACTCATTGACAATATATTCAACAATGATGTGGAAAATAAAATAGTAAGTGGATTATTAATTAATGATATAAGTGACCATCTGCCAGTTTTTATAGTTGATGATAATATCCACAGGAACAACAAACCAAACAAATTAATAGAATATAGACGAGTGAGATCGGAGGAAGCTATCAATGCACTAAAAAGGATCTATTGGTACAAAACTGGGATATAACATACCAAAAAAGAGACATTGATAGTGCTTATGAAACATTTATTGCTATGTTTAAGTCATTATATGATAAAAATTGTCCAATTAAAGAATATAATAGAAAATCAAAATATACTAAATGTCCATGGATTACAAAGGGATTACAAAATGCTTGCAAAAAAAAAAAATGCCCTATACAGAGATTTTATAAGAAAGAGAACTAAAGATACAGAAAATAAATATAAAAAGTATAAAAATAAATTAACTTACATCATAAGAAAAAGCAAGAAAGATTATTACAAGAAGAAATTAGATGATAACAAAGACAACATAAAAAGAATATGGAGCATACTTACAGTAGAAGAAAAAGAACTGTTGGATATTGTCAAAACATGTAAAAATAAAAAGTCTACCGATTTCAATGACATTGACATGTCGCTAGTTAAGATGGTCATTGAGGGGATCTCCATACCTTTAACATTCATCTGTAATTTATCCTTCCAAACCGGTACTTTTCCAATTCAAATGAAAATATCAAAAATAATACCAATATACAAAACTGGGAACAAGCATCATTTTACAAACTATAGACCTGTTTCCTTACTCCCACAATTTTCCAAAATACTAAAAATGTTTAATAATAGTTAGATAAATTTGTAGAAAAGAATAAATTAATCACAGAAAGTCAATATGGATTCAGAACAAATAGATCAACATCACTTGCAATACTAGAATTAACTGAAGGCATCACAAACGCCATTGATAATAAATTATATGCAGCTGGGATATTCATTGACATAAAAAAAGCATTTGATACAATTAATCACGATATCTTATTAAAAAAATTGGAGAGGTATGGAATTAGAGGAATAGTACTGGACTGGATTAAAAGCTATTTAAGTAACAGGCAACAGTTTGTAAATCTGGGTAGTCATAATTCTACATGCTTGGACATTGTGTGTGGTGTACCACAGGGGTCAGTGCTGGGCCCAAAATTATTTATCATGTACATAAACGATATTTGTAATGTGTCCAATGTCTTGAGGCTGGTTTTGTTTGCAGATGATACAAATATTTTTTGTTCTGGGGAAAATTTAAAACAGCTATTGGATAAAATAATAAAAGAAATGGGTAAATTGAAAATATGGTTTGATAGGAATAAAATTTCATTAAATCTGAGTAAAACTAAAATATCTGGGTTATACGAATCCATTATTTTCAGAGTCAAAATTATTAAAATTAGAAGATTTGGTTACATTCAAAACAGCTCAGATAATGTTTAAGGCCAAAAATAAAAATTTACCTGGAAACATTCAAAAATTATTTAACGAGCGTGTGGGGGGTTACAATTTAAGAGGAATATTTAACTTTAAGAAACAAAGAGTCCGTACGACTAGAAAAACCTTTTGTATTTCGGTTTGTGGAGTAGGAGTGTGGAATAAATTGAACGGGGAATTAAAGCAATGCACAAACATGAATCATTTTAAAATGATATATAAAAAAATAATTTTCAAGGGGTACAGGGATGGAGGGGTTGGTTGAAAAGTGGGGGTTAATGTTTATCTATTGCTTTACTATTGTTTACTTATGTTTGGGTACTTCAGATATGAAGTTTGTATGTGCATAATAGCTGTATGTATATATATGTCTGTAGGTATTATGGGAAATTGCCTAGGGTAGTATTATTATTATTAATTAATTGATTTTTAAACATGGTAGAAGTGTTGGGGAAAAGGGGTGAGATTTAATGTTATTCTTCTTCTCACTCCTTTTCGAGCTTGTACAGACACATTGGAACTTTGCTTTTGTTCTTTTCATTGCTTTGTAAATATTGATTGTAATGTCCAATTGTTTGATAATTTCGATTTTGTTACTATCAATGTCTTTAATGTCTTTACTTGTTCGGAATAAATAAACAAATAAATAAATAAATAAATAAATAAATAAACAACTGGGGTCCCATCATCGAGCCTTGCAGTACCCCAGTAGTCACTGCCTGCCATTCTGAAAAGGATCTGTTAATTCCTACTCTTTGTTTCCTGTCGGCCAACCAATTCTCTATCCATGTCAATACCCTACCCCCAATACCGTGTGCTCTAATTGTGCCCACTAATCTCTTGTGTGGGACCTTGTCAAAGGCTTTTTGAAATTCCAGATACACCACATCCACTGGCTCTCCCATATCTATTCTACTTATTACATCCTCAAAAAATTCCAAAAGATTAGTCAAGCATGATTTCCCCTTCATAAATCAATGCTGACTTTGACCAATCCTGTCACTGCTTTCCAAATGTGCTGCTATAACCTCTTTAATAATCGACTCCAGCAACTTCCCCACTACCGATGTCAGGCTAACTGGTCTATAATTCCCTGTTTTTCTCTCCCTCCTTTCTTAAAATGTGGAGTTACTTTGGCTACCCTCCTGTCCACAGGAACTGATCCAGAGTCGAGAGAACACTGGAAAATGATCACCAATGCATCCACGATTTCTACTCTGGGATGCAGACCATCAGGCCCGGGGGGTTTATCCGCCTTCAGTCCCAACAGTTTGCCAAACACCTTTTTCTGACTAATGTACATTCCCTTCAGTTCCTCCCTCCCACTAGATCCTCGACCACCGAGTATTTCCGGGAGATTGTTGTGGCTTCCTTAATAATCTTGGGCTGACGTGAACCCATTGGGTAACGATTTAAACTGCCATAGCTGCCCCATCCAGGTAAATTTCAGGTATCTGCGATGATCCTTGTGAATGGTACTAAATAGTATGGCCCAGTGCGGACCCCATGGAAAATGCGCCACCCCCCAACATCAACGCCACGTCAGACAACGTGCAACACTCGTTGGACCGGCAGGAAACAGAACAATACCCATAACCACGTGGGGTTGGCGCGTAGCGGTCCACCACACCTAGCAGCTCTTCCTGTTCCTGCACCCCTTGCATACTCCCGAGATTTTCAGCCATCGTCCCCTCTTCTTGACCAGCCCAGTCCTAGTCACCAAAGCTACCCTCGGGTAAGGAGGAAGCAATGGGCAGTGCACAAGGCACTGTGGAGGGAGTGCCTGAACTCCCCCTGCGAGAGGGCCCCTCACGAAGCGCGTCTCGCTGGAGCTCCTGCTCCAGGAGCCGCTCCAAGCGGCTCATGCGGCTGTCTATCCCCCGGGCGGGTGGAGAGACGTCCCCGTCCGACAAGCCGGACGCCTCTTCCGTGGCTTTACTTCCAGCCCGCTGCTCAGGTGGTAGCGGGCTGGGCTCGGCACGGTGTCGGGGGATAGCGGAACACCGGGTAACCGGTCCTCCCGCCTTGTTGCTGCCCCCCCCCCCCCCAGATGGAACGCTCCTCCGTGGAGTCGAGCGGGGGACAGGTTTGTCCAAGAGCCTTTCTTCTCTGCCTGAAAGCAGAAGGCTCCCTGTGAAAGAAAACCCGACCTCAGAGCTTACCTGACGGTCCGTTCTTTCACCTGTAGCGGGTGCTCCTGACTCCCGATGCGGCCGCTGTTGCACTTCTGAACATAATGCCGCGCATGCTCACGTGACTCCGAAGTAAAATTAATGTTAAACACCATTGATCACGCATGTGAGCCAACAAAATACCAGATCAAAGGGAGGCTACAGATTTTTGGCATGGATAAAAACTGCTTTGACAGAGTCGCCTTCGAGAGGGAAGTATTTGAAACAGTTTGTGGCCAGGGTGAGAGAGGTCAGAGATGATCTTGCCCGCTCGCTTCCTGGCCCTTGCAGTGTTCAGTTCATCAATGGAGGGAAGGTTGCAGCCAATAACCTTCTCTGCTGATCGGACGAATCGCTGCAGCCTCCAGGTGTCGTGCTTGGTGGCTGAGCCAAACCAGACCATGATGGAGAAGGTGAGAACAGACTCTACGATGGCCGTGTAGAATTGGACCATCATTACCTGTGGCAGATTGTGCTTCCTCAGCTGCCGCAGGAAGTACATCCTCTGTTATGCCTTTTTAACTGTGGAGTCGATGGTAGCCCCCACTAGCCCCCCATGGTTCCCAGGAACTTAAAAGACTCCACAGATGTGACTGTGGTGTTGTTGATGGTGAGTGGTGTGAGGGGAGGAGGAGCTCTCCTAAAGTCTACAATCAATTCCATATATGTACTTGTATGTATCTGTACACTGAATGGCTCGATTGTAATCATGTATAGTATTTCCGCTGACTGGTCAGCACGCAGCAAAAAGCTGTTCAGAAGTCACTGGAGCAAAATTAGGCCATTCGGCCCATCGCTTCCACTACGCCATTCAATCATGGCTGATCATTTAAGAAAGAACTGCAGATGCTGGACAAATCGAAGGGAGACAAAAATGCTGGAGAAACTCTGCGCATGATGCAGCATCTATGGAGCGAAGGAATAGGTGACGTTTCGGGTCGAGACCTTTCTTCAGACTGATGTGGGGGGGGGGGGGGGGGGGGCGGGTAGAAGAAAGGAAGAGGTGGAGACAGTGGGCTGTGGGAGAGCTAGGAAGGGGAGGTGAAAGCCAGGACCAAAGATCTCCGGTTCATGATCTTTGGCCAGGACTACCCCCATTCTTATCCACGCCTCTCCTCTCCCGCGCAGTCCAATCCCCTTCACTCTCCCTTCTCCCCCTCCCTCTCCTTCTCTCTCCCCACCCCTCAAATCCAACACCAAAGATTATTGTAATATAGTGGAGGTGAGATATTGTCCTCTACTCTCATCACCTCTCCTACCCTCTCCCGCTCGCCTCTCCCTTCGTCCCCTCACCTACTCCCCACTCCTCTCATTTATTCCCCTCTCCACCCCTCTCATCTCCTCCCCTCCTCTCTTCTTCTTCCTCTCCTCTCCCCCTCACGTCCCCTCTCGTCTCCACTCTCCTCCCCTCCCCTTTCGACCCGCCCCTCCCCTCCCGCTCTTCTCTCCTCTCCCCTCTTATCTTCTCCCCTCTCTCTTTCCCCCTCTCTCTTTCAGTCTCATCCCCTCCTCTCCTCTCCACCCCTCTCCTGTCCCCTCCTCCTCGCTCCTCTTCACACCTCTCCACTCTCATCTCCCTGCCTCCCCTCCCCTCCATACCCTCTCCCCCGCACCTCTCCTCTGCTTTTCTCGCTCCTCCTCTCCTTTATTTTCCTCTCCTCCCTTCCGCACCTCCGCTTTCCTCTCCTCTCCCCTCCTCCCCTCACTTCTCCTTTCCCCTCCTCTCCTCTCCTCTCCTCTCCTCTCCCCTCCTCACCTCTCCTCTCCTCACCTCTCCTTTCCCCTCCTCTCCTCTCCTCTCCTTTCCCATCCTCTCCTCCCCTCCACTCCCCACCAATCCCCTCCCCTCCTCTCCTCTTCTCCCCCATCTTCCTTCTTCCCATCTTCTCTCCCCCCTCTTCTCTCCTCTCCACTCCTCTCCCTCCAACCTGTTGTGTCTGTGTAAAACTGTCCTTACAGTCATCACAAGAGGGCTCGGCCCCAACTTGTATATTTTCTGGGAATCAGTCTGGTGCAATCTTGGCTGGAATAAAATCCGATTTAAGGGGCTGTCCCACTGCGGGGACCTAATTGGCGAGTTTAGAAGAATTTTCCCTCGACTCATACTCGCAGCATGGTCGACACAAGGTCCAAGGAGGTCTTTGTGACTCTCCTTCATGCTTGAGAGTAGGCACCGCGTATTCGAGGCCTCAGCTAGGTCACGGCGTATTTTTCCACATGCTGAAAAATGCCCTCGAGTGAAAAAAGGTCGCCATGGAAAAATCTATATTTGTTTTACTAGTAGCTTTATTAGAAGTAGGTCGACATGTTATTCATAGGTAATCGAGGGTAGTCGTAGGTAGTCGTAGATAGTCTTCAACGTAGTCGAAGAGGTCATCTTCACTCTCCACTATTCGGTGTACAATTTTCCCGGAGCTAATCCAAGCTGGTCTTCAACATAGTCGAAGGAGGTCTTCTACATAGTTGAAGGATGTCTTCAACTTGACACTTTTTCAAACTCTCCTAAACTCTTCAAAACTCGCCAATTATGTCGCTGTAGTGTGACAGCCCCTTTACTGACATGGGCCAACATGAATCTGTATTGAGTTACTACCCATCAAACACTACAATACCCTCTCCTCTCTTCCCCTCTCCTCCACTCTCTCCTCTCCTCACCTCTCCTCTCCTCCCGTCTCCTCCCCTCACTCCTCTCCTCTCCTCCTTTCTCCTCCTCTCCCATCCTCTGCCACCCTCCCCTTCCTTCTCTCCACTCGCCCCCACCCCCCATTTTTCTCACTCCTTTACTTTCCTCTCTCATCCCCTCTCCCTCCTCCCCTCTCCCCACCTACCCTCCACTCTCCGCACCACGCCTCCTCCTACCCCTTCTCTCCCCTATACTCCACTCTCCTCATATCCCCTCTCCTCCCCCCCCACTCCGCCCCTCTACTCTACCCTGCTCTCTCCTCTCCTCTCCACTACTCTCTTCTCCTCCCCTCTCCTCTGCTCTGCACTCTCCTCTACTCTCCTGTCCTCCCCTGTCCTCTCCTCTCCTCTCCTGTCCCCTTCCCCTTCCTTCCTTCCTCCATCCGCTCTTCTACCCCCTCATCTCTCCCCTTCTCCTCTGCTCCACTCCTCTACCATTCCACTCTCCCCTCCGCCCCTCATCTACTCCCGCCATCTCGTCTCCTACCCTCTCATCTCCTCTCCACTACCCTCTCCTCTCCACTACTCCCCTCTCCTCGCCTCTCATTTCCTCTCCTCTCCTCTTCAATCCCCTCCTCTCTCCCCCTCCCACACCCTCTCTCTCCCCATCCTCAAAACCAGCAGCAAAGATAACTGAAATATTGTGTAGGTGAGAAATTGTCTCCCCTCCTCCCCCCTCACATCTCCTCTCACCCCCCACCCCTCTTCACTCCCCTTCCCTCTTCTCCCCTCCACTCCTCTCTCCCATCTACTCGTCCCTGTCCCCACTGTTCCCCTCGTCCTCCCCTCCTTTCTCTTCTCGTCTACTACCTTCCCTTCTCCCATCTCCTCTCCTCACCTCCATTCCACTTATCCCCCTCTCCTACCCTCCCTCTCGCTCCGCTCCCCTACTCTTCTCTCTCATAGCATCACCTCCCCTTCCTTCTATCCTCCTCCCCCCCTCCCTTCTCTTATTACCTCTTCCCCCTCTCCTCTCCCCTCAAATCCAACACCAAAGATAATTGGTAGAGGAGAGATTCAATTATCTCATCCTCACCTCTCCCTTCCTCTCCTATCGTATTGCCACTCCCGCCCTCTCTTCTCCCTCCTCACCTCTCCACTATCTACCCTCCCCTCCTCCTTTCCTGTATCCCCTCGTCTCCTCTCCTTTCCTACCCGCACCTTTTCTGTCCTCTCTCTCATTTACTCTCCTCCCATCTGCTCCCCTCTACACTGCTTTTCTCCTCCCTACATCTTTTCCCCACATCACCTCTCCTCTCCCCTCTCCTACCCTCTCTTGTCCTCTCCTCCCACATCCACTAGCCTTCTCTGCTCTCCTCGTCCCTCTTCCCATCTCCCCCTCTCCTCTACTCTCCTCTCGACTCCCCTCCGCTCTCTCATCTCCTCTCCTCCCCTCCACTCCTCTACCCTCCTCTCAACCACTCCTACCCTCCTCTTCTCTCCCCTCCTCTCCACCCCTCCTCCATCCTACTCCCCTCTCCTCTCCTTTCCCCACCTCCCCTACCCTCCCCTTCCCTCTACCATCCTCTCCACATCTTCACCCCCTCCTCCCCTCTCCCCTCCTCCCCTCTTCTACCTCCTCCTCTCTTCTCATCTCCCCTCCCCTCAAATCCAGCACCAAAGATAATTAGTGGAGATAAGAGATTGTCTCCGCTCCGCCTCCCCTCTCCTCTCTACCCCTGTTGTGGATGGGAATATGATGAGTATATTTGAAGGTCATGTGCGATGGTACACATGCGCAGAGAGACTCAAGATGGTGATTTCAATACAAGAAGAATGTTAAGTACGTGTGTGTTCTGAGTCTTATTTAAGTCAGTTTCCAACACAAATACGAGGATGTGATTCCGTTAGCAGGAACAGAATTGCGGTGGATTTGAGGTATTCTCAAGATCGAACATAAAGTTAATGACAAGATATGTATTTGGCTCGCAAAAAGTTGGAACGGGAACGCACGATCGCCCTTCAACAGGCAGTGCTGTAGCGGGTCAGCACAGCTAGAAGCTAGAAGCGGAGACCAGAGACAGTCAAGTCAGAACAGTGAAGGACTTCCGGGTTGAACATGGGTTGAACAGCTGTGTGTGAGCGTGGCTCCCGATTACTGCTCAAGTCTACTCGTTTATCTTGTTCAAGAAGGAACTGCAGATGCTGGAAGATTGAAGGTACGAAAAAATTGCTGGTGAAACTCAGCGGGTGCAGCAGCATCTATGGAGCGAAGGAAATTGGCGACGTTTCGGGCCGAAACCCTTCTTCAGACTGATAGGGGTGGGGGGGGGAGAAGGAAGGAAAAAGGGAGGAGGAGGAGCCCGAGGGCGGGGGGATGGGAGGAGACAGCTCGAGGGTTAAGGAAGGGGAGGAGACAGCAAGGGCTAGTCAAACTGGGAGAATTCAACGTTCATGCCATCCGGACGCAAGCAACTCAGGCGGAATATGAGGTGCTGTTCCTCCAATTTCCGGTGTTGCTCACACCCCGCAACACTGCTCTCTCTCCCCATCCCCGCATTCGCAACAAGGGCAGAGTCCCCCTAGTCCTCACCTTTCACCCAACGAGCCGGCAAATACAACAAATAATCCTCCGCCACCTCCAACGTGACCCCACTTATCGCCACGTCTTCCCATCTCCCCCTATGTCTGCCTTCCGAAAAGACCGCTCCCTCCGCAACTCCGTTGTCAATTCTTTCCTTCCCTCCCGTACCACCCCCTCCCCGGGCACTTTCCGTTGCAACCGCAAGAAATGCAACACTGTCCCTTCACCTCCCCCCTCGACTCCATTCAAGGACCCAAGCATTCGTTCCAGGTGCGACAAAGGTTCACCTGTATCTCCTCCAACCTCATCTACTGCATCCGCTGCTCTAGATGTCAGCTGATTTACATCGGTGAGACTAAGCGGAGGTTGAGCGATCGTTTCGCCGAACACCTCCGCTCGGTCCGCAATAACCTACCTGAACTCCCGGTGGCTCAGCACTTCAACTCCCCCTCCCATTCCCAATCCGACCTCTCTGTCATGGGTCTCATCCATTGGCAGAGTGAGCAACACCAGAAATTGGAGGAACAGCACCTCATATTCCGCCTGGGTTGCTTGCGTCCGGTGGCATGAACGTTGAATTCTCCCAGTTTTGCTAGCCCTTGCTGTCTCCTCCCCTTCCTTAACCCTCGAGCTGTCTCCTCCCATCCCCCCGCCCTCGGGCTCCTCCTCCTCCCTTTTTCCTTCCTTCCCCCCCCCCCCCCCCCCCCCCCACCCCCTATCAGTCTGAAGAAGGGTTTCGGCCCGAAACGTCGCCTATTTCCTTCGCTCCATAGATGCTGCTGCACCCGCTGAGTTTCACCAGCATTTTTGTGTACTCGTTTATCTTTGCTATATTTTTGAAACAACCCACTATTAAACAATATGAAGGACTCAAGGCAGTATTAAGCGTCTGAAACAGTAAGTAAAATGAGCCGTCGAACTAAAACCGGGGGAAAAGACAGTGAAATTTCAAGCAAGAGTGCTGCAGCTTTGGCACCACTCCCGGAAACTGGCCTTGAACTACCTGAGGATTTGGACTCCTTGCTGATATGACACAAGCATTGTTGCAGGTGTACACCAGTCTGGAGCTAGTTAAATCCTATCACGAATTGCATGATGAACGCATTCGCGAGGTTGAAGATGGCCTGAATTACCACAGTGACAGACTGGCGAGCGCCAAAACTGCCATAGCTGCATTACAGAGTGAAAACACACTCCTGAAAATGAGTTAGATGACCTCGAGAACCGGTCGCGGAGATCCAACCTAAGGGTGGTCGGGATTCCTGAAAAGATTGAAGGCTCGTACCCTGTTAAATTTATAACTGAGTTTTTGACGAAGTGCTGGGGGCGGATTTCTTCCCAAGACCTCTTATGCTTTCGCGTGCCCACTGAATTGGACCTACACCAACAGACGTCCCGAATATCAAGCTATCTAAGCCAAGAGTGTTCCTGGTTCTCTTTCATTACTTCCAGGATAAACATCGTATCATCACCAAATGGAGGCAGGAGCTGTTCTTCCGAGGGCACCGGGTGTTTTTTTATGAGGACTTCAGCGTGGAGCTGGGGAGAAAACGTGCAACTTTTAGGGAAATAAAATCCCTGCTTTACAATAAAGGGGTTCGGTTTGGCCTCCAGTGTCCTGCCCGGCTCCAGGTCACTCATGAAGGTAAAAAACACTATTTCAATGCACCAGAGACTGCCAAAAAGTTTTACTACTCGTGCTGGGGAGGTGACAGCCGTGAAGAACAATGACCTTTTAGGATATACATGCGGTATTGGCACGGCCTCCTGCGGCGGTGATCTTTGGAAGATTTGTTTATTCTTCAGTTTAATTTGTGGAATTCGACTGAGCTGCAACTGCAATGCTACATATTTTGGGTAGTGAGTCGAGGAATTTTAGCCAGCAAAATGTAAATGTCTATGATTACTCTTTGGGATACAATTTTCACTTCCTTCTTTCTCGTAATGCTTTGCTTGTCCGGGGTTATCTTTAGCCTACATATCTTAAAAGTGGAATAAATGACTGTACAACTTTCAAAGAAGGGAGCCACCCTCAATTGGATCAAAACTTTTAGTTAGGGAACACTTCGGAAGTTTTTTGCTTTGTAATGCCTGCGATCATCCTCAGTCGGGGAAGAAGATCTAGGTTTTTGGGGGTTACATTTTTTTTTGTTATTATAAGGGGATGAGGGAAAGGGTTTGGGGTAATTGCAGCTCATTCTTTGATTGTTACAAATGCACTCGACTTTCTTTTTTTTTGCTTTTTTTCTCTTCTCTTCCCCCCACTGTGGGCTCTCACATGCAGCCTCCGCATGGCTTTGGATGGCAGACGCTGTATGTATTTTTTGAATCATATTTTGAAATATGGCTAATGGTGATATTGATGGAGGCAATCCTGTGAGGTTAATATCTTGGAATGTAAAGGGGCTTAATGGTCCGGTTAAAAGAGCTAAAGTTTTTTCTCACCTAAAACAACTAAAAACAGATATACCTGTACTACTTTTACAAGAGACTCACTTAAGACTGCAACACCATAATAGACTGCGTAAAACGTGGGCTTGTCAGATTTTGCACTCCAGATTTAATAGTATGTCCAGGGGTGTGGCAATATTAATCAACAAAATAATACAGTTTACACCGTCTGACGTAGTCAGTGGCCCTAATGGCCGGTTTATTATAGTTTCCGGGTGTCTTTTTCAAAAACCTGTCGTTTTAGTGAATGTTTATGCCCCTAATTGGGATAATGTTTACTTTGCAAATAAGGTTCTGTCATTAATACCTGATCTGAACACGCACCAGCTAATTTTTTCGGGAGACCTGAACTGTGCTATTAATCCACTGCTTGATAGGTTTAGTTCTAAGGGGACACCTTCTGGTATGGCAAAGACCTTCTCACTGTTTATGCAACAAAATGGTCATGTGGACCCCTGGAGATTTCTGAACCCAACTGCTAGACAATTCTCTTTTTTTTTTCTCATGTTCACTATTCTTTTTCCAGATTAGACTATTTTTTTACAGACAGCCCCTTCATTCCTAGGGTTAAGAAAATTGAATATACTGCTATAGTAATATCAGATCACTCACCTGTGATACTGGACCTAGGCTTTCCTTTAAATATTAAAGAACGACCTCTTTGGAAACTCAACCCCCTTTTGCTTTCCAATGAAAAATTTTGCAGTTTTGTATCAGCTAACATAGACACATTCCTCGAAATTAATAAAACGGAGTCCGTATCCTGCTCTTTAATTTGGGAAACTTTAAAAGCCTACTTAAGAGGTCAAATCATATCTCATACTTCATACGCCAATAAAGAACGCAAGAAGGAAATGGAAACCCTGTTAAAATCCATCTTGACCCTGGATAGGCAATATTCTGAAGCACCCACCACCCAATTATACAAAAGCCGTGCTGATTTACAAACAAAATTCAACCTTCTATCTACTAATCAAACAGAACAACTAATTCTCCGGACTCGTGGTCTTTATTATGAATATGGTGATAAGGCGAGCCGGCTTATGGCTCACCAGCTGAAGCGTCAATCCGCGTCACGGCTTATTCCTCAGATAAGAGACATACACCAAGACATAACAAGCAATCCAAAAGAAATAAACAATACTTTCACAGCCTTCTATTCTTCTCTTTACACCTCAGAATTCCCCTTGGATACTATGAATATGGAAACTTTCTTAGATGATTTGGAAATACCCACTCTGGAATTAGAAGACGCAGAAAATCTAGACCAACCCCTTGGGCAGGAAGAGATTAATAATGCCATTACGGCGATGCAGAGTGGTAAAACCCCGGGCCCTGATGGCTACCCATTAGAATTTTATAAGATATTTAAGGATAAGCTCATACCTGTTCTTTTAGAAATGTTTCAAGAATCTTTGGAAAAAGGTTCATTACCCCCCACTCTTTCACAGGCTTCTATTTCACTTCTTCTTAAAAAAGACAAGGATCCGACTCAATGTGGATCATACTGCCCCATCTCACTTTAGAATGTAGATGTAAAAATCTTGGCGAAGGCGCTGGCTTGCCGTTTAGAATGCCAACTTCACAAAATAATCTCAGAAGATCAAACAGGTTTCATTAAAAATCGTCATTCCTTTTCTAATATCTGCCTATTGGCCAGTGTGGTCTATTCGCCCAGTGCTTCTCCGCGCCCAGAGGCTGTTATCTCTTTGGATGCGGAGAAGGCATTCGATCGAGTGGAGTGGTCATATTAGTTCAGAGACTTGGAGAGATTTGGATTTGGCAAAATATTTGTAGCCTGGGTTAAGCTATTATAGCATTCACCCTTAGCATGTGTACAGACAAATTATTTGCGATCTGATTATTTTCAATTAACACGTGGCACTCGTCAAGGCTGCCCATTGTCTCCGCTTCTTTTTGCGATTGCAATTGAGCCCCTCTCTATTACTCTTAGGTCAACCACATTATTCCAGGGCATTAGGAGAGGAAACAGGGAACATCGTGTGTCTCTATATGCCGACGACCTTCTTCTTTACGTGAGTGACCCTACAGCCAGTGGCCCTGCAATTGTGTCCTTGTTGGATCAGTTTGGAACTTTTTCCGGCTATAAACTAAACCTCCAAAAAAGCAAATGCTTTCCCATCAACCTAGCCCTACATATCCAACAGGAAACCCTGCCCTTTCCCATATCTCAAGAAGGTTTTGTATATTTAGGAATACACATCACCCGCTTTTTCACATCCCTGTTTGCAGCTAACTACATGCCTCAAGTTAGCCAAATGAAGGCTGACTTTGAGAGATGGCGTAGTCTGCCACTCACTATGGCTGGGAGAGTGCAGTCAGTGAAGATGACTGTACTTCCCAGATTTCTTTACTTGTTCCAATGTTTGCCGGTTTTCCTACCTGTGAGATTCAAAATCACAAACGCTGTTGAGACAAATTCAGGCAAAGAAGTGTTTTTATTAAGTTCATATTCTGCAGAATAGGTGCCTCTCCTCTGATGTCCCCTAGAGGCACACCGAGGATCGGGATGTCTTCTATCTTTATACATTTCTTTTCACTATTTTCACACCCATTGAGCTTCTTCCAATCATAACATAAAACCAGATTCCCACGAGAACGTCGTGGAACGCCCACCCAAACTTCTACTGAAGTATTTCTGTTGCTACTTTTTATCTAGAATTTCTCTCTGTTCTTTATATCGTTACTTTCTATTCTACTAGCAGTCTGGCTTCTACTGACATCTTATTTCTTTCTAAGTTATATTTTTCTATCCCTAGTCTAAATCAACCATGTCTATTAACTCTTTCCTCACAATCCATCCTTTTCTTTTTGCTACGCACCCTTGATTTACAATATCTCCTCCTTTTCTAATGCTGGCAGCAGATTCTTCACCTCCCTATCCTCCTCTCGTTGGTCATACTGTGTTCTGAAGGCCATCATGGTGGCAGCACTGTTCTTTGTCAGGGCTGTTTCTATCAATCGCTGAGCCAATCCCCGTACGCAGGGAATGATACAACATCCGAACAAACACAGTAACCCCACCATGACTATCACTGATGTTAGGGCTGATGTAAAGATGTGCTTCCATTTCCCAAATCAGGAGTCTAGAAACCCGGTCCAGGAGGTGTCTACTCCAGAGTTCTCAGCCAATTCAATAGACAGAGAGGTGAGACCTGCTAGGGCTCTTGACACTGACCCATCCGGAGCAGTGTTGTTGGGGATGAATGTGCAACATTGTTCGCCAAACATTACACACACCCCTCCCTTCTCAGCCAGTAGCATGTCCAAAGCCATGCGATTTTGCCAGGCCATTTGGCTGGTAGCTGTCAGTTGTTACGCTAATCCTTCAACTGCATCTCGAGTGTAATTTATAAAGCTTTGTTGATTGTAGTATAAGTAGTTGATCCAGTCCACATTTTTATTAATTGTGGACCACCAGAAGAGTATGGACTCAAAGCCCGCAGCTATCTGATTTCTGGCTTTAAATTAATCGGGTACCCCTCTTGGCACCCCTATCGCATCTATATAGATGTGTGTGTCGAATGATCCTTTCACCTTTCTCTTTTGTCGTCGGCTTCCTTTATTGAGTTCTACAGCATGTTCTACTGCTATGGTGAAGGGCATCATCAGTTGTATGAGGGTACAGGTTCCTGTTAACCGGGGCCACAGGGTATTCTCCCCGCACCACCACCAGACATCGGCTCTACTGACTATCTGCTTTTTCAGCCAGGAGCTATTGAACAGTGGCCCCTGTTCCTCAGCCGTTATGTTATACGTCTGATTGCAGTTGAGCACCTCCCCCATGTCCTGTACCTCTGGGTTATTTCTTGTATAGCACTCAAACCCCTCCTCCCCAAAAGGAATGGTAAATGGAGGAGGTCGAGGGTCTTCCCTTCGGCCCTTCGTATTGTTGTTGCTGGTCGGAAATAGGTAATGATAACTCTGGCATATCGCATTTTTTTGATAAGAGGGGATTCGTGAATAGCTGTAGTATACATGTCATAGCCCTAGGTGTTCTATCCCAATTCAGGGGAAATTGTACAGGGACCAGCTGAGGCCTAGCTCCGGCGCAGGCGTAACAATTGGTTCGTTGCATACTTCTGGCTGTGTACATCATCCAGGCAAGCCAGGTGTTGGCTCCTTTTCCCCCTGTTGGTATTCCCTTCTCATACAATTGCCTTAATCCTGTTTCTCCTGCTACTATCATTATCTTCAGATCCTTAGACTCATTTTCCCTGATGACATTGCTGACTACTGGTGGTGCTGGTGTTGCCCCGGGATCCCTATTCTGACTGTCATCTATCTTGAACACCTCTCCCCTATCCTCGTATCTTCCCATCTTCCCATCTCACTTTACTTCTATCTCAAACTTCAGACATGCGTCCTTCCCTGTTTTATCTGCACATATCCAATACCTACCACTTTCCTGTATTTGGACACTCTGTATGCTCACATATACGCATCCTGGCAATTTCTCGTTCGGGTTTTAATATACTCTCCACCTATCAGTTTGATAGGTGGTCCGATGCCACCCATATTTTGATTAAGTAAACACCGCGTGCCAATCTTTACAGGGATGGGTGCATACATACATTCTATAGCCGCACCACCATTTTCCTTTACATACATCAAATGGGATGGTGGTGGACCTTCTATTCTGTGGTATTGTGATTTTTATGCATGTTACATTACTTACAAGTTGGGTAACCACCCAACACACGACCCACCAACACGAAATCTTCATTTTTCCTGCGGGTTCTTGGTAAATAATAAAGTCAATGGTTCCTCTCCTTTGCGCACAGTCCACGGGCTGATATCGTCTGGTGGGGCCTCCACAGGACCCTTAACTCGACTTGCGTGTGTCCACCCTTTATCTTTTGTTCGTACTGCTGTCTCAGTGATTAGTAACACCAGGTAGGGTCCAGTCCACTTAGGTTGCAGCTTTTCTTCTTTCCACGTTTTTATTAATACCCAGTCTCCAGCCTTGACTGAGTGAATCGGGAAGTCCAGTGGTGGGCTCTGGGCCAGCTATCCTTTAATTTTTAGTTCTGCAAGAGATTGGGACACTGCCAGTAAATAGTTCCTCAGGAACACTTCGTTCCCTTGTATTGTTGGGACTCCTTCTATCTTCCCTAAGTATGGGAGCCCGAATAACATTTCATATGGTGATATCCCTATGTCTTTTCGAGGTGCCGTTCGGATTCTCAACAGGGCTATCGGGAGGCACTTAGTCCAGGGGAGTCTCGTTTCCTCTATCAACTTGGTGATTTGGGTCTTTAAGGTGTCATTCATTCTTTCCACCTTTCCTGAGCTCTGGGGATGCCATGGTGTATGTAATTTCCATTCTATTCCCAGTGCTTCACATATCATTTCATGTGTTTTGGAGGCAAAATGGGTCCCTCTATCTGAGTTTATTTTTTCCACAATCCCATATCTGGGTATAGTTTGTTCTAATAATATCTTGGCTACCGCCTGTGAGGTGGCAGTTGCCGTGGGGAATGCCTCTACCCATCTGGTGAAATGGTCCACTACCACTAACAGGTACTTCCATGTTCGTACCCGGGGCAGCTCTGTAAAATCTATCTGTATTCTTTGGAAGGGCCTAACTGCTAATGGTTGTCCTCCTCCTGGGACTGCTCTCATGATTTTCTTATTAATTCGCTGACATATTACACAGCCCCTTATGACTTGTTTGGCCATGGTAAACATCTCACAGCAAGCGTAGATTCTGAGGAGGGTGTCACAGAGGGCTTGTGTTCCCCAATGGTTTTGTCCATGTAATCTCCCTAATAACTCCCTCATTATTTCTTTGTTCAATAGCTGCTTTCCATTTGGTGTCCACCATTTCCCATTTGAAGTACGCTGAGCCCCGATTTCTTTCATGTTTTCCCGTTCTTTCTCACTAAAGATAGGTATCTTTTCCTCTGGTTCCCTTAACGGTATTAGTGACTTCATTTCTACCATCTGTTCTGTGGCTGCTCTTTTTGCAACCTCATCCACTGCCCTATTTCCTCTGGCCTCCAGGGTGTTACCCTTCTGATGCCCTGCCACATGTGCTATGGCTATTCGTTCTGGTTTTTGCAAGGCTTCCAGTGTCTGTCCTACCAATTGCTCATGCGCTAATTATTTACCTCGAGTTGTTATCATTCCTCGCCCTTTCCAGATCTTCCCAAAGGTATGTACTACTCCAAACGCGTATTTTGAATCGGTATATACTGTTCCTTCCTTCCCCTCCAATAATTCTAAAGCTCTCATTAATGCATATAATTCACAAGATTGAGCTGACCAACTACCAGGCAGCCTGCCGCTTTCAATTTCCTCCATCGTTTCCCCGTTCACTATACCGTACCCACTATGTATTTTTCCATCTATGCACCTGGAGGATCCATCTATAAACCACCGGCTGCCCTCAGCCAGAGGTTGCTCTTCTAAGTCTTCTCTACTTTTTGTCTGTAAATCTATTATTTCACTACAGCAGTGTACTGGGCCCTCTTCCTTGTCACCCTGTTTCTCTGCTGGATACAGGAATTGGGACGGGTTAAGGTTCTTATCCGTAATTATCATCAAATCGTCTTTTTCCATCAGGATGGCCTCATACTTTAAAAGTCTAGTCTGTTAACCATCTGTTGGATTTCTGAGTGAGTATGGTTCTTGCTGTGTGTGGTGTAGAAACAACCAGAGTGCCTCGAAAGGTTAATTTCCTACTCTCTTCCACCAATATTGCGGTAGCTGCTACCGCTTGTATGCATCCCGGCCATCCCCTGGAGACTGGATCTAATATTTTCGAGAGGAAGGCCACTGGCTGTCGATTTCCCCCTCTTTTCTGGGTGAGTACCCCTAGTGCCACCCCCTTGTCTGAATTTACAAACAGGTGGAAAGGTTGTTCTACTGAGGGCAGAGCCAACACGGGAGCAGTAATCAAACTGTTCTTTAATTTCCCAAATTCCAACTCCTGTTCTGGGGTCCACTGAACTTTGTCTTTTTCTTCTCCCAATTTATCATGCAGGAATTTTACTTGTCTGGAGTAATCATCTATCCACAGTCGACAGTATCCTATCAATCCCAGGAATTTTCGGGTCTCTTTCTTATTCTTTGGTAGTGGTACTCCCGTGATCCCAGCTATCCTTTCGGGGTTTATTCGTCTCTTTCATCCACTTATCAGATGTCCCAGATATTTTACCTCTTGTTTCACAAATTGAAGCTTGTTACGAGACACTCTTAACCCCTTCCTTCCCAAGAAGTTTAACAACCTTGTGGCGTCCCTTACTTCCTCTTCTCTCTCTCCTGAGAAAAGGAGGTCATCCACATACTGTAATAGTCGCGTTTCCCCGTGACCTGGGAAATCCTCCAATACCTGCTCTAAAATTTGGCCGCATAAATTTGGTGATTCTGTAAAACCTTGAGGGAGCACCGCCCATCGGAATTGTTGCTTTCGCCCGGTTTTTAGGTTTTCCCACTCAAAGGCGAATAAGTCTCTACTCTCTGTTGCCAGCGGACAGCTCCAGAAGGCATCCTTTAAATCTACCACACTAAACCATTTGTGGCTTGGGGGTATCCGTCCCATGATGGTGTAAGGGTTAGGCACTACCGGGTGTCGGGCTTGGACCACCTTGTTCAGTTCCCTCAAGTCCTGTACGAGTCTAAACGTCCCGTCGGTCTTTCTGACTGGTAGGATCGGAGTATTGTAGGGGGACATACATGGTTCCAATAACCCGTCCTCTAATAAATTCTCAATGATTGGTTGTAAGCCTTTTCGTCCCTCAGTCGAAATGGGGTACTGTCTTACTCGTACTATGTCTGCACCATCTTTTAATGCTATTTGAAGAGGGGGTATTTGCAAACCTCCTCTGTTTCCTTCCTTGGCCCATACTTGATCATTAATTATTTGCTCATCCACCTCTCTTACAGCATACAGCTGAACCACTATTCTTCCTTCTATCGGTGCTGTAACTATTCCCAATTGTATTTGTCCTTCTCCCTCTATTCTGCCATATCCTCTTCTACCTCTAACTCGGGAGTAATTCCCTCTCCATCCTGTACCTACCTGTTCCTTAACATCTACCACTCGCTTTACAGCCTGCATCATAATCATTGCCTCTCCCTTCTGTTTTATCTCATCTCTCCGCACGTACACTTTCTGGGCCTCTGTAAGCAACTGAGGTAGTGGTTTCTCATTCCAGTCATCCATCTTTTCTAATTTCTTCCTCACATCAGACCAGGATTTGGTCACGAAATTGGCCCTAAGCAATTGTTGTCCTGCCCCTGAGTCCGGGTCTATTCCGGAATACTGTTGCATGTTCTTCCTGAGTCTCTGAAGGAACACTGTCGGGGCCTCATCTTTCTGCTGTCCATTCTCAAATGCTCGTTCGAAATTCTGTCCTTTGGGTACTGCCTCTCTTATCCCTTTTATAATTATATCCCGCAGGTCCTTCATATTCCCTCGTCCCGCTGCTGTTCCCTTGTCCCAATCTGGCTCTTGTACTGGGAATTTATCTGCTGCCGCCGCATTCTGCTGCCCTGGAGGGTTCTCCTGTTCCCACTTTTTTATTGCTGCTGCCCTAATCATTTGCCTCTCCTCTGATGTGAAGAGATTCCCCATAATGGCCATCAACTCCTCCCATGTATAAATGTTTGGCCCAAGGAATGTATCTAACTGCTCTGCCAGACCTAAAGGATCCCCTAGGAGGCTTTTCATTTCTTTCTTGAAATTCCTCAATTCAGTACTAGTTAAGGGGACATTAACAAACCCCATTCCCCCTTGGGGTCCTCCCATGGGTACCTCTCTTAGGGGTCTAATTTTTACCGAACTTCTTTTTACTCAGTCTGACCTTCTGACTCCCTCTCCTGGTGACGGGGGATTTAATTCATCTACCCCGACCGCCTCCTGTCTCTTTATTCCCTTTTCTTTCTCACTCCTGGGGTCCGGTAGGTCACTGTCGGTGTCATCACTGTCAGTAACATCATCATTAAATTCTTGTTTTACCCTGACCTTTCTCTTTACCACCAGAGCGGACCCGGGTGTCGCCTCTTCCACCCCCGTCGCCACGAGTGGGGGCGGGGTTTGAATTGACGGCGCTACTTCGGGTAATTGATGTTCATAGGGAGGAGCTAGGTTCTCCAGTAAATTCCATGAGGGTGCAGAGGAATTTGACTGTTCAACCTCTTCTTTTAATTTCAACAGATTACATCCCGTTTCCCATACCGCGGCATACATGGTTTCTTCTATCATTGGATTGGGTTTATTTTTCACATATACATTCAATGCCTGCTGTACCCAATCCTCATCTGACCCATCCTCTGGCCACCAGACCGAAGCTCCTTTTATCGGGTGTTTTGGCCATTCAAAATAACAATACCTTATAATTGTTGTCTTCTCCAACCCCTGGGTATTTCCTGCCCCCCAGCGGTTCAGCATTCGCCCCAATGGACTATTGGGCAGAATGCGGGGATTTGGCTTACGGCCTTTCCCCTCCCTTTCAGGTTTTTCATTTACATTTCCCATTCTCTCGATCGGAATTCCTCTCCGATCTCTTATCAAATTGCCCAGGTAATACTATAATAGTCAAAGTTTCTTACTGGGGTCTATGCACAGAATCACTCGATTTTTGCGATCTCCTATCACTCTCACTTCTTTGCCGAGTCTCTATTTGGTCCGGATACTACTGCTCAAACAGCTGACGGCAAGCAAGGAGTCTGAGACCGCTGAACTCAGCAGGGTGCACCTTCTCTTTGTCCGTCTACTCCCGTCAGCTGTCCAGAGTATTTGATCTCGGAAACCGAGCCCCCAAGTTGTGAGATTCAAAATCACAACTGCTTTTGAGACAAATTCAGGCAAAGAAGTGTTTTTATTAAGTTCATATTCTGCAGAATAGGTGCCTCTCCTCTGATGTCCCCTAGAGGCACACCGAGGATCGGGATGTCTTCTATCTTTATACATTTCTTTTCACTATTTTCACACCCAGTGAGCTTATTCCAATCATAACATAAAGAACGTCGTGGAACGCCCACCCAAACTTCTACTGAAGTATTTCTGTTGCTACTTTTTATCTAGAATTTCTCTCTGTTCTTTATATCGTTACTTTCTATTCTACTAGCAGTCTGGCTTCTACTGACATCTTATTTATTTCTAAGTTATATTTTTCTATCCCTAGTCTAAATCAACCATGTCTATTAACTCTTTCCTCACACTACCCAAGTCATTTTTTAACTCAGTTAACCAATCTATAACCTCCTTTATATGGGGTAACAAGGTTCCAAGGGTCAATAAGTGCACTCTCCAAAGAGGTCGTGAAGTAGGTGGACTGGGCCTTCCTAGCTTTATTAATTATTACTGGGCATCCAATATCCAAAATATATTATTCTGGCTCCACCGACCAGATACAGACTGGTGTCTGCTTGAATCACAATCCTGTTACTCCTCGTCTCTCCCAGCTTTAGTATATTCCTCCCTGCCATTGAAACCCTCTAGATTTACATCCAATGCTGCCGTACTATCCACCATCAAAATTTCTAACCAATGTTGTTGCCATTATAAGCTTACATCAGCTTCAGTTCTGGGTCCCATTCATAGTAACCATTTATTCCCCCCCTCTACACTTGACTCAACCTTTCGACAGTGGGGTTTGAATGGTCTTATGTGCATTAAGGATGTATACACTAACAACATATTTGATAGTTTGGACAACCTACACAAAAAACATGGCCTCCCACATAATCATTTCTTTAAATATCTTCAGGTCCGCCACTTTGTCATGAAAACATTTCCTTCTTTTCCTGATCTCCCTCCTGTCACAGTGTTGGATAAACTCACTCTTACCTTTGCAAATAAAGGACTGATCTCTGCAGTATATTCTCAATTGATGTATTTAGGAGATCAACACCTGAACAAAGTTAAAGCTAGGTGGGAGGATGACCTTTGTATGGATCTGTCTGAGGAATGCTGGACAGAAGCGCTGAAAAAGGTCCACTCCTCGTCATCATGTGCTAGATTGGGGCTCATACAATTTAAAGTTTTACACAGGGTTCATTTAAGCAAAGCCAGGCGCTGGCTGTGACAGGTGCTCGTTCTCTCCAGCCAATCTAGCTCATGCATTCTGGTCTTGCCCCAAACGTGTTAACTACTGGGCAGTGGTTTTTAAAACCATCAGTGAAGTCCTTGGGATGACAGTGAGACCTTGCCCGCTTGTAGCTGTATTTGGTGTAACAGATAAAACCTTGGGTTTAAATACAACCCAGTCTGATATCATTACATTTACATCACTTTTGGCCCGTAGGAGAATCTTGCTGGTCTGGAAATCTACCACTCCTCCATCTGCCGCTGCTTGGCTGGAAGACGTCATGTTTTTTTTAAGGCTATAAAAGATTAACTGTGAAAAAGTTTTATTTGAAATGGGAACCCTTTTTATCATACTTTGAGGGTGTAAAGGAACTACCTATTGACTGAGGGCACTTGACAGTAAGTGGGGATCCGCCTTTGTTCTGTTTTCTTACTTTATTATCGTTAAAAAGTGCATTTGATTTTGTGATATATTTGGATTGTGATAAAATAAGCTGCCAAGGGGTGTTTAGGGAGGGTGGGTTAGGGTTATTTTGTTTATATTACTATTATTATTATTTATAAAAAACAAAATGGAGGAATATGTAATGCCATACGTCAGATGTACTGTGATTTTTTTTCCCTCCAATAAAAAACTATTAATAAAAAAAAAGAACAGTGAATACATCGCAGCAAAAGCTGGACTTTATGAATTTACTGTATTGTTTATTGATAACAATAATTTAGATAATATGTGTGCATTGCATGTAGTATATTAGTATATTATTATATTAGTATATTATTATTAGTAATATCCTCTCTCCTCCCAATTATTATATTAGTATATTATTATATTGGTATATTAGTATAAATCGATTAGTATAAGAGAATAATTGGTAGTGAAGTAACTAGATAACTGTTCAGTGATATTATAAAGGAATTAAGTCCATTGCAGAGAACATTGTGTAAGAGGATTGCACACTGTGTACCTGAGCAGCAACAGTGTAACCATGGCTAATACAATAGTTGGGAATGTGCCTCAGTTAGAATCTGGTTATACTTTTGAGGAATGGAGGCTTGGTTCACTTCAAACGATGTCACTTCAGAAGAGAAGAAAAGAGCATTGTTCCTTACAGGTTTAGGAAGCAAGGGTTATCACACCCTACGTACGTTGCTGCAGCCTGCTAAGCCCGCTAGTAAAACGTACGAGGAATGTAAGGAGCCGTTAATTGTTAATTTCCCACCAAAACCAACAGAAATTGTGCAAATATACCGATTCTATACATACACACAAGCACATAGAAACATAGAAACTAAGTGCAGGAGGAGGCCATTCGGCCCTTCGAGCCAGCATCGCCATTCAGTCTGATCAAGGCTGATCGTCCCCTATCAATAACCCGTGCCCGCCTTCTCCCCATATCCCTTGATTTCACTAGCCCCTAGAGCTCCATCCAACTCTCTCTTAAATCCATCCAGTGACTTGGCCTCTACTGCCCTCTGTTGCAGGGAATTCCACAAATTCAGATTCAGATTCAACTTTAATTGTCATTGTCAGTGTACATCAAAATGCAGTTAGCATCTCCCTGGAAGAGCAACATAGAATTTGACAATAAATACATCTTTTACATGCATATAGTCATAGTGTTTTCCTGGTGGGAGGAGTGACTAGGGGGGGGGGGGAGTTGGGGGGGGTGATTCACAACTCTCTGGGTGAAAACGTTTTTTCTCACCTCAATCATAAATGACCTCCCCTTTATTCTCAGACTGTGGCTCCTGGTTCTGGACTCGCCCAACATTGGGAACATTTTTCCTGCATCTAGCGTGTCCAGTCCTTTTTATAATTTTACATGTTTCTATAAGATATCCTCTCATCCTTCTACACTCCAGTGAATACAAGCCTAGTATTTTCAATCTTTCCTCATATGACATTCCCGCCATCCCAGGGATCAATCTCGTGAACCTACGCTGCACTGCTTCAATCACAAGGATGTCCTTCCTCAAATTAGGAGACCAAAACTGTACACAATACTCCAGATGTGGTCTCACCAGAGCCCTATACAACTGCAGAAGAACCTCTTTACCCCTATACTGAAATCCTCTTGTTATAAAGGCGAACATTCCATTAGCTTTCTTCAGTGCCTGCTGTACCTGTAAGCCAACTTTCAGTGATCGATGTACAAGGACTCCCAGGTCTCGCTGCACCTCCCCCTTACGTAACCTAACCCCATTGAGATAATAATCTGCCCCCTTGTTTTTGCCGCCAAAGTGGATAACCTCACATTTATCTGTATTATACTGCATCTGTCACGCATCTGCCCACTCACTCAACCTGTCCAGGTCACCCTGCAACCTCCTAACATCCTCTTCACAGCTCACACTGCCACCCAGATTTGTGTCATCTGCAAACTTGCTAGTGTTGCTCCTAATTCCCTCTTCCAAATCTTTAATATATATGGTAAACAGTTGCGGCCCCAACACCGAGCCTTGCGGCACTCCACTCGCCACTGCCTGCCATTCTGGGGACCCGTTCGCTCCTACTCTTTGCTTCCGGTCTGCCAACCAATGTTCTATCCATGTCAACTCCCTACTCCCAATGCCCAGTGATGAACACCGACAGGGCTCTCGGCCCACAACGTCCATGCCTGATATAATGCCACGTTAAACTAATCTCCTTTGGCTTCCCATGTTCCACATTCCACCTGGTCCACATTCCCTGCATATCAATGTGCCCATACAAAAGGTTCTTAAATGCCTCCATGGAATCCAATTCCGCCACCACCCTTGGCAGCACGTCCTAGACTCCCTCCGCCATCTCTGTAAAAATATAACTTGCACCGCGATTTCCTTCAAACACGAAGCATTTACCCGCTCAACGTGCACTGAAAAATGTTAAATATGTGCATCGAAATAAATTGGTGTCGGAATTCAGATTCAGTCATTATAATCTAGTGTATTTTCAATCAATATAATGATGTCAATGTCGAACTTAATCCATACGTTTATTTCACATCGGTGTACATTCAGAACTAAGAAATATGACTTAAACGTTTGTAGCTCGGGGACTGCAGACACCCGAGTAGAACCATTACGATCCCGGGAAACACTGTGACATGAAGGAAAGGTAACACAAGATGTCGAAGTCGAAGTCAAAGTCAAATGTATTCGTCACATGCACCAACCAAGGTACAGGGAAATGAATTTACCAGCAGCGGTACAGTTGAAAAAGGAACACACAATAACATCCAACACCGACATCCACCACAGCATGCTTCACTGTGGTGGAAGGCAACAACCTTCAGTCAGTCCGCCTCCCTTGTTCATCCGTGGTCGGGGCCATAAACCCTCCGTAGTTGCCGCTACGGACGGCCGGATGTACAGGCTCTGTCGGCGGGATGGTCGAAGACACTCCGCGGCTCGGAGTGCCACTTTGCAACCGGAGACCTGGGCTTCGGGATGTTATAGGCCACATGCCGGCGATCGGAGAAATCGCGGAAACGAGGACTTTCAGAGGCTAGTTTACAAAAAAAGGAAGCATCGTGCTGGAGTAAATTACGATGCTTCAGGCTGCATCTCTGGAGAAAATTGATAAGCGACGCTTCAGGTCGGGATCAATCGTCACGCTGTTGTAGTGGGCACGGATGTAGAGATAGCTGAAAGAGAGGTGGAGGCTGCAGAAGTCTGGCAAGCAATAGATGCGAAGATGCTGATTGATTAGCACCAGGGGTATGTGCTTCCACTACCACCCTGGCAGCGTGTTCATGGCACCCACCACTCTCGGTTTGGAAAACTTGCCCATCTCATCTCCTTTAAACTTTGCCAAGAACACGAAGCCTTTACTCAGTCAACAACAACGCTGCATGGATGTATCTCATGTGATTCCCATAGAACTGGGGCAGGGGTTTAGGTGATTTTAATCCAACATCGTTTCTCTCTGTTAGTGTGACGACTACTCCTTCAACGGGTTTATTTTACGACAGCGTACAGTCGGAACCGATGGACGGCACAACGGGGCAGCGATAAAATAGTAAGATTAAACGAGAATTTACCAATTTGAAGTTTGATCTTTATTTTATGATGAGTAACGTTGAGGGATTACGTGAAGACCCCGTTCAGTACGCATGCGTGTCAATCTTCAAAGCAGCGGTGTGAAATCACAGAAAACAGTTGTTGAACTGAACATAGTAAGATAAGAGAACCATAATACCTGTTGAACTTTATGATAGAGGGCTGGGAGCGGATGGCACGTAATTCCTCAACGTTATTCCTAATAAAATAAAGATCAAACTGCAAACTGGTAAGTTCTCGTTCAATCTTACTATTTTACTTCGGAGTCACGTGAGTGACTACGTGAAGCTTTTAAAGCTCTGTGATTTCATGCCTTGGAACCAAGTCCAGGCGTCATAAACTGCATCAGTAGGCCAATGATGAGTGAACATTAAGAATGCATTCAAGCATGACATAGATATAGACATGTTGATGCTATTAATGAATAATAGTGGCGATAGTAACCTCCCTCAACCTCGAGGAAGTATGAACCATACCTAACATAGAGTTGGCAAATATCCCTGATCTGGCAATAGGTTTATTCTGAATATTTTGATAGATCAATAGTTTGACCATCCTGCAACCGCTAGGATGTGGTCCATCCCTGCTGCTGATATAGCGCTCCTGGTGGAGTGAGACTCAATGTCAATGCACACTCCTGTATATGCCAGACTCATATAACCATCTGGAGAAGGTTCGTAGTGATACCTTCTAACAAGATTTTATGTAACTAATAATATTGCTGTCAGTCTATAAAGCTCTTAGAAACCTTGACATACTGGTGTAAATGCGTGATCACACGCAACCCAAGGTCCATGGTGTATGCAACTCTAGTTTGGTCTTGTATCCCTGTCTAATCTGCTTGATTAATCATAAACAAAACATGTTATAATAGCCCGCAGATATGATCATCCTATCCAGTGTTGCAATGACTGGACCCATGCCCTGTACTCAGTGTCATGGCGTAATCACTAGTAAGTGAGTATGACCATGGGCAGGGATGTTGCTGATGACCACCGGTGTATTGATGTAGTACAATGTTAACAGCCCATTTCTCTGCGTCCCTAAACCTGGGAGGTTTTACGCTGACGATACCGTCATTCTCTGGATATCTGAGTGTGAGAACCGGACAGAGTGGTTTATGTACTCATCAGCCAAATGATTAGGAGGTACTAAAGGCACAGTAATGGAATAGTAACTTAATGTTATAATCCCATAAAACTGAATTTTAATGAGTCAATCATCCATGCCGTGTTAAACGTAAGGAAGCATAAACAATGCTTCCCATCTCCTATGCTATATGGTGCTATCCCTGCAATCTGCAGTGAGCACTCTAACGCTCATGGTTTGACAACCTAAACCGCAGAAAACGATCTCTCAGAGTCCATGAGTCTTTGATTGATTATATTATGCAGTGGATGGTTTCAACATCACAACTGAACCAGCATCTTTTTTTATCCGGAATTAACCATGTAAGGTTTTATGTTCATTCTTCGCCTCAGCAGGAGCCATTGGTGTGTAACCCAGGAAGGCACTATGAAAACCAGGAAGCGGGAATCTTGCTGTATTTCGCAAAACCTGTCTATTGAGTCCAAATGGAGGAAGACATAAAAGAACATTCCTTCCTAGTGTAGCGAGAATGCACCCTTCGCCACTGTATGCCTCGTTCACTGTTGATTGAAACTGGATGCCAGCAACTCAATAGTTAGTGTTCTATCAATCCACATTGTCATTAAATATTTAGTGATCACACATTCATTCTGTGTTGTCATTGATTTTGCATACACCAGTGCTAAATGTGGTTTGGTAAAACTATCACCGGATACTTTGATTTGATTGTACCTTTGTGATTACCATATACCACTACCAAAGTGTATCACCTTGGACTTGTGCATGCCTTATATGCATATCTACACACTCTTTAATGCCCAGAATGCACCTGGTGTCCATGGGCAATTGATACCATGACTGAACACTTGATAACTCATGCTAATCCCATCTGCCTCCGTAACTAGAGATGGTATTAGTAAATTACACATCTTGGGCAATAGCATCAGTTTGGAAATGACTGAAGTTTTACGGATAAGAGGTTTTAGTGGAGCAAAGCTGTCCATCATAGTGACTTTGATTGCTTCAGCTAAAAATAGCAGAGGTCTAATTTTTTATCTCAGAGCTGATCCCAGACCAATAAATGGATGATTGTGTCCCAACAATCAATAGTTTCAGTTGGTATCAACTTAATTTAAATTTAACTGGACGGATGTGAACCAATCCTTCAAATATAACTATGTGGCTGATAAGGCTAATTTAGTGAAATACAGTATGTTCAATATCCTCCAGATTGGCCATGCTACTTATGTGTTTGCTCTGTGCAGTCGAAGCACTGAGAGTAGTGATTTGGTAAATAATCTGGAAACTGGAGTTAGCCCATTGTAACGCCATTGAATGAATCGTTGCCTCATCCAGTTAAATTTCAAATATCTTCAACCCTGTGAGTGGAAATGATCACATGGAAGTTATTCAGAAAAGTCTATATTGCACATACAGTTTGAAGCTGTTGACAATGATCAGTCCACATCCCATTCTTGTGAGCCTTGTCTTGAAAGGCAATTCCAACCATACCTGTGTGCAGTATAAACTAATCTAGTGTTATCCCAAACCAGTGTAAGTATTCAAACCAGTTTAAAATTACCAACTTGTATCCGTGACTGGAGACATCAGTGATGAGGTTCCATACCTTTATCCGAATGGGAGGACTTATGAAAACCGACCAGGAGCTGCCTCAAACATGTGTACATGATTACATCTGCTCCTGGAGGTAGTGGAGCTCACGTACGAGGTTGGCGCATCTCCCAACGAAGGCCGTTCTGGGCTGTGGCCTAAAAAAGACCTTTGTCCTGGTTGTACGGCCTTCAAGCTTTCGCCCGCTTCAGTTCATCGTGGTTTGCTGGTGGGTGCGCAGGGGTGCTGCCGTCGAAGATGTGAGGTCTTGCGTGATGATGTGGCCTTCCTGAACCCGACGGCCACTCGTCGAGCTCCTGCTGCTGGCAGTGTTGTTCCTGCACCCCCTGCACACTTGTGGTTTCTTCCGCCAAACCCCTGTCTTCAAAGTCAGCCGAGAAGTGACTCCTAATACATCCCTCTTTCGAGGGACTTGCATTATGCAGCCCTCAATAAGGTGCTGTTATGGACGTCCAAGGACCCCCTGGTGACTAGACTCTGTAGTCACATGTCACATTGGAGCTTCCGATCCATCAACCGCTCCACGTGGGATATGCGACCACAGTTGCTCCCGCCGGCGTCCATTGCTGTAACATATTCTCATAAAACAGCACACAACGACCTTCGAGTAAGGAATTTACCTGCAAGTCCTTTTAAACCCTTCTGCTGCGGGGCAAAACTCCTCCCGAGCCTGGTCTCGTGGTCGTGGTTTGTTACAGGTGGGGTTCCTCTCTGGTCCTTGTAGAAACACTCCATAGCGGGTTATTTCTCCCCCCCCCCCCCCCCGGCGTTTTCTCCGCGGTCCCTTATAACAGGGCTTCTCCACGGTGCCTCCTGCCGGGGCTTTCTCCCTCTCCCCCTCCCCACTCTGGGTATCCGCGCAGTAACTGCAGCCGGGATATCCCCGCGGTCCCTATCAAAGGGATAGCCGCAAATTTACAAAGTCGGGGGGGGAGGGAGGGGGGTATACTTACTGCCGTCTGCTGCTCGCATCCCGCAGTCTACAGAGCGGGTTCTCGATCGCTCCCCGTATTCCATGGTCTCCGGAGCAGCTGTCCCGGTGTCCCCGGCACCAATATGAAGCCGCTGGCACCGCAACCAGCGGCTCGAAGTCGAATCCGCACCCGTCCGCTCCCCGCGGTCTCCGGGGCGGCTATGCAGGTGCCCTCCCCGGCACCAATATGAAACTGTTCAAAAAGGAACTGCAGATGCTGGAAGATCGAAGGTACACAAAATTGCTGGAGAAACTCAGCGGGTGCAGCAGCATATATGGAGCGTAGGAAATAGGCGACGAAGGAAACGTTGCCTATTTCCTTCGCTGCATAGATGCTGCTGCACCCGCTGAGTTTCTCCAGCAATTTTGTGTACCTACCAATATGAAACTGCTGGCTCCGCATCCAGCGGCTTGAAGGCGAATCCCCGCCGTCCGCTCCCCGCTACCCGCGGTCTCCCGAGCGGGTTTTCCACCATATGAAGCCGCTGGTTTGCTGCCAGCGGCTCAATGGTGAATTTACCGCCGCTCGCTATACGCATTCCGCGGTTCCGAGCGCCTAGGACCTCTAAGTAGAGGTTCCTGCAAGAAGATTTAACCTGAAAGTGTTTTGAAAAACTTACCTCAGGTCTGTTGTTGGCAGGAGAATCACTTCACCCTGCCAGTTGTCACGCAATGCGATAGACTATATTAAACGCATGCGTACTGGACGGGGTCTTCACGTAGTCACTCACGTGACTCCGAAGTAAAATTACTGCTTTAGAGTGAAATAGACCCGGATTCGATACTGACTACGGCTGCTGTATGTTCGGAGTGTGTACATTTTCCCTGTAACCGTGTACATTTTCCCTGTGACCGTGTGGGTTTTCTCCGAGTGCTCCGATTCCTCTCACACTCCAAACACATACAGGTTTGTAGGTTAATTGGCTTCGATGAAACTGTAAATTGTCCCCAGTCAGTAGGATGGCGGTACTCTTCGGAGTGATCGTTAGTCAGCGCGCATTCGGTGGATCGAAGAGCCTGTTTCCGCGCTTTATCTCTAAACGCAAAACACTCAATAAATATAGCACAAAGCAGAAGCAGGCAAATTGCGTCGACGCGGGGAAATATGAATCTCCGATTAAAAGAAAAACAAAGTATCCCTCGTGGGCCTCGTGGGCCGGATAAATCTGGTCAAGATGGTCGTCCTACCCAAATTCCTGTATCTTTTCCAGCACGTCCCTATACTTATCACTAAATCTTTTTTTGATAAATTATAAAGGACAATATCTAAACTTTTATGGGGTAGCAAACCGGCTAGAATCCGAAAGGCGATACTGCAGTCTCCTAAGAGTGACGGCGGTTTGGCATTTCCTGACTTTAGGCGATACTATTGGGCAGCTAACTTGCAAAAACTCCTGTATTGGATGAATGATGAATGATGATTGCGACCACCTACCGACCTGGGTACACATGGAAAAGGCGAGTTCACATCTCCCATTGCGGTCTGTCCTATGCTCCCAACTCCCCCTTCCTATAACATCTGTGGGTGCAGGCCCAATTGCGTCTCTCTCGCTCAAGATATGGAGTCAACTCAGGAAAAACTTCGGTTTACAAGGCCCTTCCATCTTGACCCCACAGCTTAAAAACCACATCTTTAAATCTTCAAGTGCAGACCACGCATTCAAAACCTGGCATAACAACGGTATCAGTAGTATCAAAAACCTATACAAGGATGGCATTTTCTCGTCCTTTGCGGAGCTCTCGTCCAACTACAGCCTCCCAAACTCCCACCTTTTTCGTTTTTTCCAGATTAGGGATTTTGTGAAGAAGACATTCCCCCATTTCCCAAATCGCCCCCCTGAAACCCTGACCGATACCTTCGTAGCTCTAGATCCCAACCGGAAGAAATACATCTCTGTTTTGTATAACTTGTTAGGGTCGGTTATATTGAAACCTCATACCTCATTAAAAGCTGCGTGGGAGGGTGAGCTGAATACGAAACTAACAGACCAGCAATGGGAATCTGCCTTGGATTTGATCCATTCTTCCTCCATATGTGCCCGTCATGGCCTAACCCAATGCAAAGTCCTTCACAAAGTCCACTACACAAATGCAAGATTATCTAGAATTTACCCCGCTGTTAGGGACACCTGCAACAGATGTAATCAATCTCCTGCCAACCATAGCCATATGTTTTGGTCTTGCCCTAAGCTAGCAGCCTTTTGGAGGAGTGCTTTCGACTTGATAAGCAGAGCCTACGGCCAGACTATTCCTCCAAACCCACTGTCAGCCATTTTCGGTACCCCTCCCAACACGAACCTCTCAGTTGCGGTGAAACGGGTCCTAGCTTTTACAACCTTGTTAGCCCGGAGACTGATCTTGCTTAACTGGAGGCTCACCTGTCCACCGACACACGCCCGCTGGATTAAGGAGGTGCTTTACAATTTAAAGCTAAACGTAGGTTCTCTCTCAAAGGCTCTACCAAGACATCCTAGATACATGGAACCCTTTCTTGGAACTTGTTAACTCTCTCAACTTGTCCCCGGACTCGGAAGAGGGCTGAGTGCTCTCCACCATTGTACTGCTCTACTGCAGCTGCTCTCCCCTTAACCCCCCCCTCTCCCCACACTTATATATTTAATTACTTACTTATTTACTGTTATTAGTGACCCTTTTTTTTAAATATTTTTTTTTTTAGTACTTTTTGTTTCGTTTATCCTACCATATTTGTGTGGATGTGTATGTATGTGAGTGTTGTTTGTCCCCGTTTGGTTCCGACCTGATTCGGGTGGGTTGAAGGTGGGCAAGGGTAAGGGCTTTGAGGGTCGCTTACACACTGTTGCACAATTATGCCTTGACTGTCACTGTCTGTTATCATTGTATGTATGCAAATTGCTGTGAAATTCAAATAAAAAGATTTAAATCAAAGTCACCAAGAATCAGGACCCGGACAAATTTCACAGATGTCAACTACGTTTAAAGAGAAGATTTCATTGGCGATGTTGCCCAGTACAATATCTGCTGTGTCCGAAGAGGGTTTTGATAGCCTTCAACTCGACCACATGAGTTTTACACATTGTTTTCCTGAATAATTCACCTATGAATTCGAACTACAACTTAAGCAAATCGTTGTGTCATGATCCTTCCCTTTCCTGTGCCTATAATTGTGATCCATAGAGGTAAATATTTAAAAGTTCGTTCTGTTAATACTATTCAATAACAAACCAACGGTGCCTTGCCCGGTTGTACAATAGATTCAGCGAAAGGGTCAGTAATATGTCCCCGGATTCATACATATGTTTTTGCACAAAGCATTCCTCCGCCAAGGGATAGGTGATATTACTTCACTGTACGGAAATAGATGTATTTGTTCAAGAGACTGTGAATAATACCTGGGATCCGTCACTCCACTATCTCACTGGAGAGTTGGAGCGAGTATTAATGAGCATCTGAACTGCGCTACCTGCTACATTATGCGCCCGGACTTCACGCAGTCACAGGGACTCTTCCAGAATGGGACGTGACCCAATGCTGTACGTCAATGAAATTGTCTATCCCATCATGGCGGCGTTTGGTATCCCTGGTAAGCTGTGTTTCAGTCGCTTAATGTGTTATTGGTCTGATTAGTCGTGAGTGCTCTGGCAGCCCTTTTGCGTGATCTTCTGCACCTAACAGTAACCCGCAGTGCTATGAAGAAAGATAAATAATCTTCATACGCATGGCCGCAGCATCAGCAAACGGATAGATAGGGAACCGTTTAGAAGATACATCGGGCACACCTCTAAAGCGTAGACAAGACGAGAATTTAAAGCATCGTTGTAAAGGGGGGGGATGGGTGGTGGTAAACTTGAACTCGAGTTTCCAGATCATCGGTTTAATCATTGAAATAATTAAACATTTGAGTTTATGAAGGATCCAGAATTGAAAGTGAACGGTGAGCTCGGGACAGCGACGCTCGAGGAGGAAATAGGAATTGCAGGGTGTAAGCTTAAAGAGGGGTTTGTAACGAGACATTATGTTGGAAGGCAGTGCTGGAGTAACTCAGAGGATCACGCAGCATCTCTGGGGGACATGGATAGGCGTCGTTTTGGGTCTGAACATTTTATCTGATCGGACGCTGGGTTACTCCACTACTGTGTTCGACGAACTTAAAAAATCTCCTCCCGGTGACTGCCAGGGATGCTGCCTGACCCGTTGAATTAAAAGAGCACTTCGTGTTCCATGGAGGAATCCAACATCTGCCGTTCTTTTCGTCCCCAGTATTGTATTAGAATCTGGTTTAACGTGGACGGGGGATGGGGCGAGGGATGGAAGGGAGGCCGAAGGACGCAGTTGATATTGATACCGGGTGATTGGGGATAAAGGGATCTTAAGCGGCGTAATAGGGTGAGATGAATGATAATATTAATTCCCCTGCTTCTGAGTACATTCCTCCCAGGCTGCTCATCCGCCAACGATAAATCTTCATCCTTTCCCCACCATCACATCCACGCTCGCTATTTTCGACTTCCCTTGCCGCTTGTCCCAGCAGTTGTTCTCTCTGATGTCGTCCCCGACCATACATGGTGAAACGACTTATATCGAAGCGTTGAATCTCGTCTCCCCCCGGAGATGATTCCCGAATAGCTATGTATCTGCAGCACTAATTGATCCAAAATCAAATATCCAGATCCCGTAGTTTTCACTTTGGTTTACATTTTGATATGTTTACAAGCCAAAAGAGGAATCCGCGCGCAACTGCTCCATATCAGAAAGCAAATCAGAATATATTGGTAAACAGAAGCAGCGTCTTTGCTCAGACTAACGAAGGCAATGTTTCACGTCAGATATCAACAATTAAATGTGTATGAAAGAAATGCAGATGCTGGTTTAGACCAAAGATAGAAACAAAATACTGGGGTAACTCAGCGGAGAGAATGAATGGAGATGTTGCATGTCTCGCTGAGTTACTCCAGCTTTTTGTGTCTATCCCGCCCATTTTACTCTGATGCGCACCGTCAATCCGGCTGATGATTCTTGGATCGAACGCCTGAACTTCAAGCAGGTTCCCGCTTACTTTCTGCATATTTCCAGGATGTTCTGTATATTTTTTTATTTGTTCTAGGGTAAAGAAAGAATAGAGTGGAAAGTTCAAATTGATGATATTTAATCAGAAATCCTCGAGCGCTTTGGGAGTTTGCGAGGACAACAATTATTTTTAAGAATGATTTTTTGGAATATGCATGGCATTGCTCATGAACGCCATGTATAGTTGTAAAGTTATTCCTCTGAATGTTTTTCTGATAGGTCCGGTTGATCGCAAGACTGGTAAGATCCAACAGTAACCATAACTCCGTTACATCGGTAGTCCATTTAATTATTAAATTCGCTGTACTTTATTATTTCTCCAGCAAACATACTGACAGCAGCGATCCTGTGCCGGAGAAAGTGCGGGCTCTCCAAAGGAATCACCCGGTACATGGTGGCGATGGCAATCACCGACCTCCTCGTTCTCATCACTCTCGTGTTAATGTTCAAAATCTACATGTACTACACCCCTTTCTCCTTCCTCTCCCTCTCCGCAATTTGTCCTTCCAATATGTACATGCGGGTAGTTTCTCTGGACTTTTCCGTCTGGTTAACCATGTCCTTCACCTTTGACCGTTTTGTCAGCATTTGCTGCCCAAAGCTGAGACTCACCTATTGCACGGATAGGACGGCCGTCGCGGTTATTGTGTCCCTGTTCGCACTGAGCTGCTTAAAGTACATTCCCTTTCAATTCATGTACGAGTCACGCTTCACCGTGGATAGTGTGGAATGGGAGTGCCAACCCAAACGCGCATTCTTCATTTCCGGCTGGTGGTTGCTGTTTTCGTGGATGTGTTCAATCTCAGCCCCCTTACTACCCTTCCTAATAATTCTATTCTTCAACGGACTGACGGTCAGGAACATCGTAGTGGCCAACCGAGTTCGTCGCCGCCTGAAGGCAATTGATCGCAAGGACACTGAGACGGAGAATCGGCGGAAGTCCATCGTTTTACTATTCACAGTGTCCAGCGCCTTCATTCTGCTGTGGACAACGGCAGCTGTAACCTTCCTCTGCACTCGGGTTACTGTGAATTTCGCGGGCGGGGATCACACAAGCCCATCTTACATCGCCAATGAAGTAGGGAACTTGCTCATGAACTTCAACTCCTGCGTCAACACGTGTATCTACGGATTGACACAGAGGAAGTTCAGGCTGGAGGTGAAGAACGCGCTTACATATTTACCGCGTCTTATTGTTCAACTCGTGACACCCGCGCGGCAGTTGCCTAATACTGGGGTTGGGGAATGATGCCACCCCTCAATCTATTATTTTACATGACCGCGCTATTCATAGAAACATAGAAAATATGTGCAAGAGGGGGCCATTCGGCCCTTCGAGCCAGCACCGCCATTCATTGTGATCATGGCTGATCATCCCCCATCAATAACCCGTGCCTGCCTTCTCCCCATATCCCTTTACTCCACTAGCTCCTAGAGCTCTATCTAACTCTCTCTTAAATCCATCCAGTGACTTGGCCTCCACTGCCCTCTGTGGCAGGGAATTCCATATATTCACAACTCTCTGGGTGAAAAAGGTTGTTCTCCCCTCAGTCTTAAATGACCTCCCCTTTATTTTAAGAATGTGCCCACTGGTTCTCGACTCGCCCAACATTGGGAAAATTGTTCCTGAATCTAGCTTGACCAGTCCTTTTATAATTTTATATGTTTCTATATTTACCCCCTCATCCTTCTAAACTCCAGTGAAAACAAGTCTAAGTTTTCAACCTTTCTTCATATGACAGTCCCGTCATCCCAGGGATCAATCTCGTGAACCTACGCTGCACTGCTTCAATCACAAGGATGTCGTTCCTCAAATTAGGAGACCAAAACTGTACACAATACTCCAGACGTGCTCTCACCAGAGCCCTATACAACTGCAGAAGAACCTCTTTACTCCTATACTGAAATCCTCTTGTTATGAAGGCCAACATTCCATTAGCTTTCTTCACTGCCTGTTGATAACCTCACATGTATCTATATTATACTGCATCGTCCACGCATCTGCCCACTCACTCAACCTGTCCAGGTCACCCTGCAACCTCCTGACATCCTCTTCTTAGTTCATACTGCCACCCAGCTTAGTGTCATCCGCAAACTTGCAAGTGTTCCGTAAGTGCCAGAATATTCCGTAAATTTGGTTCCACCCAGAGCAGGCATCTTTTGCAGGACTCTTCGTGGAATTAAATGTTATACCAATGTCCAATGTATTGTAAGTTACTAGCCCCTCTATATTTCCTATGTCACGCGCTCGACATTGAAGACTAGTTCGTAGGTGACCTCTTTGTTCGCGCATTAATTTCCTCCCACCTCCTTCAAACCTGTACCCTCTCCATCCCTCTCCCTTCCCGGTTCTCCGACCAGTCTGACTGTCCCCGATTACAACATCTCTGTTTGCTTTGTTGTCACCTTCTCATAACTAACATATCTATTCTACATTTTACTTCAATTTCATCCCCTCTGATGTCTCGTTCTCACACCTTGCACTTCTTTTTCTCTGTGTCTACCTCTCCCCTGATTTTAAGTCTGAAGAATGGGTTTGACCCGAAATGTCGCCCATCCCATCCAGAGATACTACCTTTTCCGTTGAGTTCTATAGGATTTTGCGTTTAACATCTGTGTAAACCAGCATCTGCAGTTGCTTCCTCCACCTTTCCACCTATATTGCTTCCTCTGACTTCTTATTTTACGCGTCCTGTATTCTTAGCTCCTTCTTTCACACTGTTTTCTCTTTTCATCTCTGGAATTTGTATCGATCCGAAATTCCTTGTTTCTGCATTTACTCTGGCTGAACGGAAAATACGGCCTTCGTGTCACGGTGCTAACGGTTCTCTACAACCGGTGTCTGCATCATTTACCCTCGTTCCTTTGTGTTATATGGGGCGGTTTAAATGTACGCTCTAGCGAATTAGAACGAGTGACTTTGATTAATGTTTGCATTAACATCCATATTTTGAGAGAACATCTGCATTGTATTAAAATCATTGCATCTGCAAACTTGCCGGAGTTCTTTTCGAATCGCATTACAGGTAATCCGTTCTTGGGTGAGGAATGGCGAAATTCCTTGGGAATAGATCTGGATGTTGGGGAAAAAGATTTAATTGGGGATTATGTCTGCAGATGACATGTCCGAATCAAAGGTCTTCTGATCAAAGTGCAGCATCAGCATCTTTCAGTGAAGAGAAGAGATAAGGATGGCAATGTAAAGGGTCAGTGGATGACGAATAGAGAGGGCAATAGACAATATACAATAGTTAATTGGTGCAGGAGTAGGCCACACTGCGCTTCAAGAGAGCGCCTCCATTCAATGTGATCACGGCTGATCATCCACAATCGGTATCTCGTTTCTGTCATCACCCCATACATCCTTGACTCCGCAATCTTCAAGAGCCCTATCTAGCACTCTCTTGAAAGTATCCAGGGAGCCGGTCTCCGCCGCCCTCAGAGGCAGAGAATTCCACAGAGTAAAGACTCTCCGTGTGAAGAAATGTTTCCTCATCTCCGTTCTAAATGGCTCACTCCTTGTTCTTCAACTGAGGCCCCTGGTTCGGGACTCCCCCAACACCGGGAGCATGTTTTCTGCCTCTAACGTGTCCAAACACTTAATAATTTTATATGTTTCTAGAAGATGCCCTCATCTTTCTAAATTCCATAGTATTAGCCTAGCCGCTCCATTCTCTCAGCCTCTGACAGACCCGTCTCCCTGGGATTTAAGGCTGCACGGCCTCAATAACAAGAATGACCTTCCTCAATATTGGAGACCAATTCTACACACAATGCTCCGGGTGTCGTCTCACTAGGGCCCTGTACAACTGCAGAAGTACCGTTTTGCTCCTATACTCAACTCCTTTTGTTATGAAGCCCAACATGTCATTCGCTTTCTTCACTGCCTGCTGTACCTGCATGCTTACTTTGACTGATGAACAAGGACACCCAGATCCCGTTGTACCTCCCCTTTTCCCAACGACACCATTTGGATAATAATGTGCCTTCCTGTTTTGCTACCAAAGTGAATAACCTCACATTTATCCACAGTAAACTGCATCTGCCATGCATCTGCCCACTCCCCCAACCTGTCCAATTCACCCTGCATTCTCATAGCATCCTCTTCATAATTCACGCTGCCACCCAGCGTTGTGTCATCTGCAAATTTACAAATGTTACGTAATCCCTTCGTCTAAATCATTAATATATATTGTAAATAGCGGTGGTCCCTCTGAAAGGGACACGCTAATCCCCACTCTTTGTTTCCTGTCCGCGAATCAAATTTCAAACCATGTTAGCAATCGGCCATGTGCCCTAATTGTGCCCACTAATCTCCTACGAGGGACCTTATCAAATGCTTTCTGAAAGCCCAGATACACTACATCCACGAGCTCTACCCTGTTCATTACATCCTCAAAAAATTCCAGAAGTTTAGTCAAGCATGATTTCCCCTTCGTAATTCCACGCTGTCTCAGTCCGATCCTGTTACTGCTATCCAAATATGCCGCTATTTCTTATTTAATGAATGACTGCAGCAACTTCCCCACCACCGATGTCAGGGTAATTGGTCTATAATTCCATGGTTTATCTCTCCCACCCTTCTTAAAAACTGGGATAACCCTCCAATCCCCAGGGCCTGATTCTGAATCTATAGAACATTGGAAATGATCACCAATGCGTCCACGATTTCTAAACGGCGACAACGGGAAAGGACCGCAGGTTTAAGAAGGAAGCATCTGACGCGGCTTTTGAGGAATATAAAACGAGTCGGAAACTCAGGCGGACAATGCGAGAGACCAGAATGGGGCATGAAATATCTTGCAAGGCAGATTAAGGAAAATACCATGACTTCTTATTGAAATAAGAAGGTGGTAGGGGAAAGGGTTGACCATTCAAAGATCAAGGTGAAATTTATTCGTGGAGGCAGATGTGTAAGAGGGGAACTGAAGGATTACTTTGCATCTACGAGGAGAAGGGGTTGGAGGATAGCAATATTAGTGTAGAAAATACAAATATGGTAAGGCATTTTATGATCGAGAAGGCAGTGGTGCGGAAATTCTTGAAGAACATTAAGGTGGATAAGATCCCAGTGCCTGACGGGATCTATCCTAGATTATTGGGGAGCCATGAGAGGAGATTGCGGGAGACAGGACAAGTATATTTGATTATCTTCCATCCAAAGGTGAGCTCCCAGAGTGCGTGAAAGTGGTCACGGTTGTTCCCTTGTTGAAGAAATAGTGAGTGAAAATCCGGGGAACTATAGTCCGTTGAGCGTCACATTTAGATTTGCCGGCACGGCGCCGGCACGGCTTTGTCCGTGCATGTCGTGTCTTATTGATTGTGATTTTTGAGGAGATGACAATGGAAATTTATGACTATAGGGCGGTGAATGTTGTGTACATGGACTTTCGTCAGGTTTTTTATAAGGCCCACCGTGATCCAGATGATTAAGGTGTACCGGATTCACGATAATTTAATCATATGTATTCGGAACTGTGTATTTCGGAGGAGAGAGAGGGCTGATTGTAATGTAACTATTCCGGCTGGAGCTCTGTGACAAGTGTAGTGCCGCAGCGAACGGAGCTGGGACCTCTGCTGTTTGTGCTATTTGTAATGATTGTCACCACCGTATCTGCTTCCGCCACCGCCCTCGGTTGCGCGTTCCAGCCTTCATGTAACATAGAACACAGAACAGTGCAGTTCACGAGATAGGCACATTGGTGTGGAGGGAATGAAGGTAGACGGAACATTAGTAGGCTGAGGACATTTGTCTATAGAGTATGAGTCATAGAGTGATAAAATTCGGAAACAAGCCCTCGGTCCACCTTATATATAACCATATAACAATTACAGCACGGAAACAGGCCATCTCGGCCCTTCTAGTCCGTGCCGAACACGTATTCTCCCCTAGTCCCATCTACCTGCACTCAGACCATAACCCTCCATTCCTTTCCCGTCCATATAACTATTCAATTTATTTTTAAATGATTGGATTTTTAAACCTTGCCCTCATCGGCCACCATGTCCCAGCTATACTAGTCGCACTCGTCCGCGTTTGGTCCATTTCCCTCCAAACCCGTCCTATCCGTGTACCCGTCCACCTGTTTCATAAATGCTGGGATAGTCCCCGCCTATTTCCTTCGCTCCATAGATGCTGCTGCACCCGCTGAGTTTCTCCAGCAATTTTGTGTACCTGCCTCAACTATCTCCTTTGGCAGCTTGTTTGGCAGCGTGGCTTTGAGTGGCCGCGGACTTGCTAACGCCCGCCGGAGGCGTTGACCTCGACTTCGGGAGAGGAATGGAGAGCAGGGGAGAGACAAGACGTTGCCTGATGTTTGTGTAAACTGTGTTGGTGTGTGGCTTGGTTCTTTTCTTGTATGGGTGCAGAAACCAAATATCGTTTGAACCTCATGTGAGGTTTAAATGACAAATAAAAGGTATTGTATATTGTATTGACATATGTAGTCAAGCGTAGTTCCAAATGATTCTATAAATAGTTTATGAAGAAAGGGTTACAATAGACGAGCAAAAAGTGTGGTCATCTGTGTATGCAACCGAAGGTGATGGCCAAGGTCGTAAACGTACTGATCGGGTATAGTCAACATGGCCTTCTTAAATATGCCCCTCGATGTGGATTTCGAAATTCATCCACGGATACATTTCACCCCGGTTTCCTATACCTGTCCGTTGCCTCCTTCTGCCTTACCAGAGGCTCAATTTAGTTCGTTATCCAAGCTTCCTTACTCCCATCTGCTTTGCACCTCATTCTAACAGGAGCATGCATGACATCAACAACGTTCACCACACTTGTAACAACACTACACTTACCCGACGTTTGCTTGCCGGGAAATAACTTGGTCCAATCAACTTTAACAAGTAATTGTCTAATACCATCAAAATTAGCCTTGTCCCTGTTCAGAATGTTAAGTGGTGAACTCACCCTGACTCGATCCAAAACTATCCTGAAGTTGATACTACAGCGATGGCTAAAAGGTTTGTCCACCAACATTTTCGTCACTTACCCTTCCCAGGCTCCAAAGAGTAGATCTAGCTGTAATAAAGGGACAATGTAATTTAACCAGAGAAGGTATGGAAATATGCAGGAGAACCTTTCACATCAACCCGACCTCGTTGACCAGAAGCACGCTGCTGAAGAAAGATTTCACAAACACGCTTCAGAAACATCGTACGCTGGGGTCGCTTCACCTTGAGAAGAACATTCAGGATTAAACATAGCCAATTATACGCGCTAAACTCCCTTCGTCGTCGAACATCGGTCATGGACGTCTTGCCTTCGCCCTTGAGATTCTGCTTTCAAAGCCAACACTTGAAGTCCCCCATTCTAAATGCTTCGATTGTAATCATATATTGTCTTTCTACTGACTGGTGAGCACGCAACACAAAGCTTTTCACTGTACCTCAGTATATGTGACAATAAACTGAACTCAAATCAACTCAACTCAACATCTGTACATCTAAGCAGTTTCCCTCCAAACGTGCACAGCGATGTTTTTCTCTTTAATTGGAGGCCAAGACAATAGTTTCTGTAGTGAATCGCTAGCATTGCTTTTGTTTGTTTGAAAATATAACATGGAAACCGGCCACTTCAGCATGGACAATGTGCAGGGTTGTTCTATAGGATGGAGGTTTTCAACATGAAATCTCATCTCACTATGCAGACGGTGCCCGATCAGCTGAATATCTTTTGTCATTCGCTGTTTTAATTTCAAACCTCCAACATGCAGCATGTTTCATTTGCTTTTGAACTAAACTGACCCCTAGACAGTGACGTGGAACCAGAGTTGGACGTGACACCGCCGTTCACTTTAGTCTCTTACAAGATCGTGTTATTCTGTGCTCTCGATTCCAGCCAGAGTAAACGTATGTAATGGTAACCTTCCCGGGAATAGAATTTACCCGGGAAAGATGTTCAATATATTCATATTTGCCGGCCCATATCTTTTCCCAAGCAGCGTGTTTAAAACGGCTCACGCGTAATCACCTGGTTCTTACACTTTAGTAACAATGAAACTTGAATTCCGCCGACATCATATTTACCAGAAACCACTTGTTCTATAACTTCACACTCAAATGACATGCTTTAAGGTCTCTTTCCTGCCCGCCACCTTCAATACGCACGCATTTCTCCTTTTCCCCACTCCCATCCCCCAGTCCCCTTTCACCTCAATTCACCCACCTGCTTTTTCACAATTCTTCCATTATTATCTCCTTATGTCACATGTCCTATTGCCCAGTCGCCTTTGTTCAACCCTGTCCAGAACACCCGTCACCTCTATTTACCGAACACTTACCAGACTTTACCCCACCACACCTCTTGTTCTGTCCTCTCACCCGCTTCCCGTTCAATTAGACTGAGGAATGATCCCGACTAGAACTGTCGCCTATCCATGTTCGTCAGAGGTCCTGCCTGCCCAGCTGACATTATCCACTACCTTGTTTTTCTTTTCATGATTTAAATCTTTTTATTTGAATTTCACAGCAATTTGCATACATACAATGATAACAGACAGCGACAGACAAGGCATAATTGTGCAACAGTATGTAAGCGACCCTCAAAGCCCTTACCCTTACCCACCTTCAACCCACCCGAATCAGGTCGGAAACAAACGGGGTCAAACAACACTCACATACATACACATCCACACAAATATGGTAAGATAAACGAAACAAAAAGTACAAAAAAAAAAAAAAAGGGGTCACTAATAACAGTAAATAAGTAAGTAATTAAATATATAAGTGTGGGGGGGGGGGGTTAAGGGGAGAGCAGCTGCAGTAGAGCAGTACAATGGTGGAGAGCACTCAGTCCTCTTCCGAGTCCGGGGACAAGTTGAGAGAGTTAACAAGTTCCAAGAAAGGGTTCCATGTATCTAGGAATGTCTTGGTAGAGCCTTTGAGAGAGAACCTAAGTTTTTCAAGCTTTAAATTGTAAGCTTAATCCAGCGGGCGTGTGTCGGGGGACAGGCGAGCCTCCAGTTAAGCAAGTTGAGTCTCCGGGCTAACAAGGTTGTAAAAGCTAGGACCCGTTTCACCGCAACAGAGAGGTTGGTGTTGGGAGGGGTACCGAAAATGGCTGACAGTGGGTTTGGAGGAATAGTCTGGCCGTAGGCTCTGCTTATCAAGTCGAAAGCACTCCTCCAAAAGGCTGCTAGCTTAGGGCAAGACCAAAACATATGGCTATGGTTGGCAGGAGATTGATTACATCTGTTGCAGGTGTCCCTAACAGCGGGGTAAATTCTAGATAATCTTGCATTTGTGTAGTGGACTTTGTGAAGGACTTTGCATTGGATTAGGCCATGACGGGCACATATGGAGGACGAATGATTCAAATCCAAGGCAGAGTCCCATTGCTGGTCTGTTAGTTTCGTATTCAGCTCACCCTCCCACGCAGCTTTTAATGAGGTATGAGGTTTCAATATAACCGACCCTAACAAGTTATACAAAACAGAGATGCATTTCTTCCGGTTGGGATCTAGAGCTAAGAAGGTATCGGTCAGGGTTTCAGGGGGGCGATTTGGGAAATGGGGGAATGTCTTCTTCACAAAATCCCTATTCTGGAAAAAACGAAAAAGGTGGGAGTTTGGGAGGCTGTAGTTGGACGAGAGCTCCGCAAAGGACGAGAAAATGCCATCCTTGTATAGGGTTTTGATACTACTGATACCGTTGCTATGCCAGGTTTTGAATGCGTGGTCTGTACTTGAAGGTTTAAAGATGTGATTTTTAAGCAGTGGGGTCAAGATGGAAGGGCCTTGTAAACCGAAGTTTTTCCTGAGTTGCCTCCATATCTTGAGCGAAAGGGACGCAATTGGGCCTGCACCCACAGATGTTATAGGAAGGGGGAGTTGGGAGCATAGGACAGACCGAAACGGGAGATGTGAACTCGCGTTGTCCATGTGTACCCAGGTCGGTAGGTGGTCGCAATCATCATTCATCCAATACAGGAGTTTTTGCAAATTAGCTGCCCAATAGTATCGCCTAAAGTCAGGAAGTGCCAAACCGCCGTCACTTTTAGGAGACTGCAGTATCGCCTTTCGGATTCTAGCCGGTTTGCTACCCCATAAAAATTTAGATATTGTCCTTTTTAATTTATCAAAAAAAGATTTAGTGATAAGTATAGGGACGTGCTGGAAAAGATACAGGAATTTGGGTAGGACGACCATCTTGACCAGATTTATCCGGCCCACGAGGCCCACGAGGGATACTTTGTTTTTCTTTTAATCGGAGATTCATATTTCCCCGAGTCGACGCAATTTGCCTGCTTCTGCTTTGTGCTATATTTATTGAGTGTTTTGCGTTTAGAGATAAAGCGCGGAAACAGGCTCTTCGATCCACCGAATGCGCGCCGACTAACGATCACTCCGAAGAGTACCGCCATCCTACTGACTGGGGACAATTTACAGTTTCATCGAAGCCAATTAACCTACAAACTTGTATGTGTTTGGAGTGTGAGAGGAATCGGAGCACTCGGAGAAAACCCACACGGTCACAGCAAAACCCACACGGTTACAGGGAAAATGTACACACTCCGAACATACAGCAGCCGTAGTCAGTATCGAATCCGGGTCTATTTCACTCTAAAGCAGCAATTTTACTTACTAAATTAACTAAAAGGGTAACACGGAGAGCAAAGATTAAATACGAATTTAAGGAGCCAATGATATAAAAGAGGATAGCGAGAGTTCTTCAAATATATAAGCAATAAGAAAGAGGCAAGAGTGGACACGACCGCAGGAAAAGGATGCTTGAGAAGTGATATTGGTGAATGCAGCAATGGAAGAGGAATGGAATAACATTTTTTGCATCACAGTAGAAAACACCAGCAACGTGCCTGTAATTCAAGGGAGTCAGGGGGATGGAAGTCAGCAGCATCAGCGATCTAATGGAGATTACAACATGGACAGAGTCAGCGAATATAATTTCGCTGAAACTCCAGCAAAGGTAAGGAGACCTGGAGTTAGAGACACTGGAAGGTAGGTCTCATTATTCACCTCCATGAAAGTTCACTATAATGGACGAACAGTATTCACCATTGCTCCTCTAACTTTCGTCAGAAAATCTTCAGTATACAAACCAGATGTTAGTGCTCTAAAATGGGAAATTACTAAAACTATCTCTAGTTACAGAGCTGGTGGGATTTGCATGAGTTCTTGCACCAATTTGCACCAATTCTTCAGTTATAAGGTATCAGCTACCTATAGACACTAGGTGCATTCTATGGGTTAAATGCTTTGTGCGAAAATGCATAACTGCATGCTCAAATCCAAGTTGATACACTTGGTAGTGTCATATGTTAACCACATGGATGCAACCAAGTCAAAATATCCGGTAATAATTTACGTAACCTCATTTAGCTCTGGTGTACCATCACGTAAAATCAATGCCAAAACAGAATGGATGTTGGATCACTAAGTATTAATGACGATGGCTCATGGAACACTAGATCGTGTGTTTGCATCCAGGCTCAATCACTAGTGGCAGTAGGAAAATAATAAATAAATAAATAAATATAATAATATATGTGGCATGGCAGTGGCGATAGATGCAATCTCGCCACACTGGGGAGGAATGTCTCTCTCCATTTTGCCTCATCTGTCTGGTTGCAAAAAAATAAGCAACATCCCGCTTCAGTCATTTTTTGTAGAGACGGGCCTATGCAGCCATGATTCCCGCTGATGTTGGGAATGATAATAAAATCTTATATGGTTACTTCTAACATAGAATTTCTGATTCAGACCGTGACTCGGGCAACCATCCAGTGCATGATAAAATCAATTCATTGACTTACAGACTCTGAATAGACTGTTCCTGCAGATCGGATTGTGAGGCCTAAACATGGACGTGCTCACTACAGATTGCAGGGAAGCTGCGACTAGACAGGATGGTTACATCTGCAGAGAAAATAACAATTTATGTTCATGGCTTAGTCAAGCGGAGTGGACCAGGGGCATCAGGTCTCAAACAAAATTTCGGACATGCCCCATGGACCTTCGGTTGTGTGTGGTCACATCTACTACAATAAGTGAATGTCACTAGAGCCTTAGGGGCACTGATCTAGCAATGTTTGTTACTTACATAAAACCTCATAAGAAGGTATCAGTACAGTCCATCTCCAGGTGGTTAAACGAGTTCTGTCTTTTGCAGGAGTTTTACTGGGATTTTCAAATCTCACTCCACCAGGGCTGCAATAGTTTCAGCAGCAGGGTTATGGACGTTCCACTGTACCACTTCCTAGCAACTGCAGGATGGTCAAACGAACGATCTTTCAAACATTTCTTTTTTCATTAAAAAGCATCAGCATGTCTAAATCGATGGCATGTCTGATAGCATTATTAATGTTCACACATCCTTGGTCAATTGATGCAGTGAGTGATGCATGGACTCGTTCCACGGCATGAAATCACGGAGCTTCAAAATCTTCAAAATAGTCACTCACGTGATTCCGAAATAAAATAGTAAGTTTAAACGAGAACTTACCAGTTTGAAGTTTGATCTTTATTTTATGAGGAGTTACGATGAGTGATGACGTGCCCACCGCTCCCGCCTTCATATCATAAAGGTCATCTGGTAGGTTGTAGTTCTCTCCAATCTTTCTATGTTCAATTCAACTAATGTTATCTGTGATTTCACACTGCTGCTTTGAAGATTGACGCGCATGCTGCTGGCGGCCTTCATCTCGTAATCGCTCATCGTAACTCCTCATAAAATAAAGATCAAACTTTAAACTGGTAAACTCGTTTAATCTGATTATTATTATTATTATCAGTTTCTATGGGGTTATGTGGAGAAGGCAGGAGAATGGGGTACAGGAGCCGCGGAACGTTTTTGAAATTGGGGGTGGGGAATATCACTGATCACCGGCTTCGGGGATACCCAGTGAGGGAGCGGAGCGACCGAGCGGTTGGAGGGTTGCACAATTATTATTTGTTGTTGTTGCTCGACCTTCAAAAACTGGGGGATAATACAGGTCATCCCTCAGCTCAAAAAGTGGGGGGATATATCCCCATACACCACACCCTCTTCTCTCCCTCTCCCTCCCTCTCTCTCCCTCTCGGGGCCGACTCTCTCACTCTTTCCCTCTCTCAGGGCCGAGTCTCTCTCTCTTGGGTCCCGCGGGCCCACCCACCCTGCATTCTATCTGCTCGGCGGCTAATCACAGCGCTTCGTTCACTGCCCCATATCTCGACTGTGAACTGCAATGTGCTTGGCCGTTGAGCGGAGAGGAGGGAGGGTTTGGGGGGGGGCAGATGGTTTCCGCCACAGCTGGTCGTGGTTTTCCCCCAAAGATCTTTGGTTTTGCCGCGCTCACTGTGAGCTTGTTCTGAGATTCTGGATGTCGGAGGTCTTCAGGAGAAGAGAAAAATACGCCTGGTGGCCGGATAATTTCGGGCTATGAAGCATGACTCGCAAAAAAACTGTACGGCTGCGTCAATTTGTTATATGCCTTTCATGAAATAATATGTAAACAGCCAAATGACGGATAGGGCATTGACACTATCCTTCACCTATTAGGGATAATTTACACGCGTACCAAGCCAATCAACCGACAAAACTGTGCGCTTTTGGAGCGTGGGAGGAAACCGAATTTCTCCGAGAAGCGGTCACGGGGAGAGCGTACAAACCGCGTACAGACAGCACCAGTGTTCGGGATCGAACCTGGGACTCTTGCGCTGCAAGCGCTGTAAGACAGCAACTCTGCCGCTGCATCACCGGTTGAACTGGCCTTTTTAATTTATCCTCATCTGATCAGTGGGAATCCTTTGAAAGCCAGATAATTTGAGTTTAGAACCAAGTTAGAATGAGGACACGATGGCAAGATTGTAAACCCTGGATGATAAGCAGTATTGTAACCTTAATCAAAAAAGAACCAAATGTAAGGAAACGGTAAGCAGCCGAATATAAAGAAAGCAAGAAAGAATTTAAACAAGAAGGCCATGGACTTTTCCAGGCAAGTATAATGAAGGAGAAGTCCAAGGCATTTTAAGCATATATTATAAGCAAGAGGATGAAATGTTAATTGCTAAATGGAAAGGTTATAAAGTGAATGGAGGAGAGTTTAAATTAGATTTTCCAGGACAGTTTATCTTTAGGTGCCTGGATGCACGCGTTGGGGAGATAGTAGATGTAGATACAATGGCAACATTTAGGAGGAATTTAACCGCACATGAACAGGCAGACAAAGGAGGTGCACACATCGTATGCACGCAGTTAATATCAGAGGTGTTGGCATCATGATCGGCGCAGACATGGTGGGCGGTATTTCTTCCAATCCGGGACTGTTCTTTCTTTTAGGTTCACGCTGGGCCATTAAACCGAAGGACTTCAGGGGAGCTTCTGTGTGTATCATGAATGTAAACCACATTCATGAATGTGAACAAAGATGTTCAGACAGATGTGGGGAAAAACATGCACAGATTTGGAATTGCACGCACATGGCCACGAATGGAAAATGAGGCTGGAGAACCGAATGGAAGTTTGCAAGGGGAGGACGGCGATGGTGCTACAAGGATGAAATGCCACTATGGTCAATAATCCAGATGAAATGGATCTGCGAAGATTAAATTGGTGTTTAATGGCCAATAGGCACACCATTTCGAGTAGCCTTTTGAGTAACCGGTAAAAATCGGATGAAAAAGGGAAGAGGTCAGAGAGGACCCAAGAAGACTGCAATCAGTCTCCAGCTCCAAAAAGCTCTGGATGAGGAAGTTTGGAAGAAGTTTGGAAGAAGTTTCGAAGAGGAGCTGGAGTCTCAAAAACCAGCAGTCGAAATGGCTGCAAGAGCTGAAACAAAAGAGGTAAAAGAAAGGGAAAAATAAATGAAAAGCTGGGAAGAAATGGTAGGAGCTAATATTACTAAAGACATTACTAAAGATCTTTAGAAGCAATTTGCCAAAATGAATTCTACAATTCAGAATAATTTTTCTACAATGGAGGATAATCTCTCTAAGAAAATTGACAACAGTTGCGGAGAATTAAAGGAACTTTACGTATCCCTGAACCAGCAGTTCAAAGATTTGGAGTCGAGGACAGCTAAGGAATTGGAAAGAATGCAAAGAGATTATAACAATAAACACGACTCCCTGCTGAAGCAATTAACAAAGGCGGAAAAATTGATGGAAAAGATAGAGGGTGAAATGGAGCAGATGGGCCAGGAAATAACAGGTTTGAAAAAAACAACACGACGTGAATTGGGAGCTGACGAAAAAACTGAATGAGAAATGTTAAGATTTGGAAGCACGGTCAATGAGGCAGAATTTGAGAATAATAGGAGTTAAAGAGAGGGCAGAGCACGGCTCTCAAATGTGTGATTATATCACTAATTTACTTAAAGATGTTTTCAAACTGCCAGAAAAACCAAAGATAGATGTGGCTCATCGTGTTGGTCGCTTCCAAAGAGGAGCGAAGGCTCCACCACGTCAAATTATCGTAAAGTTCTTAGACATTTCAACTTTGGAAATTTATTAAAGAAGATATCCTATGGAGTAAATCTTACATTTGCTGATAATATTGTTAGATTTTACAGAGACTACCCTCGGGATATACTGGCAAAAAGACGCCAGTTTAAAAGGGCAAGCAGTATTTTACAAGGACAGTCTGAAGTTCGTTACGGCGTTATCTACCCAGCTAAAATGCTTATTACATGCAATGCTAAGCAACGTTCATTCACGGATCCGGATTCAGCTTGCAAATATGCCCAGGAGATTTTAAATAAAATTCAAGGGAAAACGGAATAATAAGACACTACGCCTGCTGAACTTGTTTTTTTGTTGTTGTTTCAAACAAGACACTAGAATTGTTCAGACGGTTCTCAGACAGACTTATCTGGCAAGAATGTGTTTTTCAATAACAGAGTCCTAACTTCATCTTGAAATGAAAAACTGAAGCTCAACAGATGGAATGTTCAAGGTCGCAGGCTCTGCGCCAAGTTTTTCAGCCCTGATGATTATTAGACTGTTCTTTTTGAATTTAAATCAGTCGTGATGGTCTTTGTCTCAGTACCATATGATCTATTATTTACATATACAGTATATAACTAACTAACTAATTAACTATATATACGCAATAAACTTAATTAACGCTAAAGGTTTAATGTACTATACTAACATGACTAACTATATAGTAGGAAGGATGGGGGAGGTTAGGCAGAGATTCTAAATACTAATTATGAATTAACTAACATACAGGCTAATGAAAAGTGTGATTAATGACGAGGTACTTTAACCCATATTAACTCTTATTTTATTTTAAATCTTCTAGCTTTCCTTCTATTTTATTTTAAATGTTTTAGCTATTAATCGACCTGACATGATAATTTTGGTTATAAGTGGAGGAAACCGACTAACGTTGGATGATACTTTACTAGGGGGTCAAAGCCATGTGCATAATTCCATCGACGGAGGTCAATTTAAAATTAATCTTAGCCACCATAGGTGGAATTTTTGTAAGATATCGCTTTTTTGACAACTTACACTCACTTTTTTTGTTTATTCACTATTATGAGTTGTACGATTTAACAATCTTTATGAACACTTCATTTTATGTTTTTCTCTTTCCCTTAATTATGTTTAATAGTGCCAGGAGATGTAAAACGAGTGCATAAATTGTGAAGGACAACCCTGGACTCGGGATTTCGAGGTACTTGGCTGCATCACATGAATCATACATTCTGGTAATAATAGCCAATGCAAGATAATAGTCGAATAAACATCGGAGGCCTCACTTTCTGTAGTTGGAACATTAGAGGTGCGAATGAGCCAATTAAGAGGGGTAAAATTCTGGCACAGTTAATATCATTAAACACAGATATTGCTTTCCTACAAGAAACGCATTTGAAACAACAAACTCAGATCAGATTAAGGGCAGACTGGATAGGTCAAACCTACTATTCCGCATTCACTTCTAAAGCAAGAGGCATGGCCATTATAATTCGGAAAGGTATACCTTTTAAATTAAAGAAGTCCATAACTGATAAAGAGGGAAGATACGTTATAGTCACGGGAGAAATTTATAATACACCATTAACTATGATAAATATTTATGCGCCTAATTTTGATAACCCTTATTTTTTTAAAGAAAATAGTATATATAATCGCAGAGCATAATTATCAAAATATAATAATGGGGGGAGATTTTAATTGTGTTATAGACCCATATTTAGATAAATCAATAAAGGTAGGGAAACGTCTTGTTAAAACTAAGACCTGTGAATTTTTAAATACTTATATAAAAAATAATAACATTACTGATGTTTGGAGAATAGAAAACCCAAGTGGAAGGGAATATTCGTTTTACTCTTCGGCTCATAAAACTTATTCACGAATTGACAATTTTTTTATTGGATACAAAATTAATCCCGTATACGAATAAACCATCATACCATAATAGTATTATTTCCGATCATTCACCACTGACTTTTAGACTTAAAATCGAGGGAATGCCGGATATAAAACCGTTTTGGAGATTCAACGCACAAATGTTAAATAACTCGCAGGGTTATGAGTATATACAACAAACAACAATTTTTTGAGTATATAGAACAAACAACAATTTTTTTCGAGATCAATGAGACGCCGGGTATTTCTGTATCGCTATTATTGGAAATCTTTAAGGCATACATTCGCGGTGCTATAATCTTTTATCAAAGTTTTCAAAATAAAGAAAATAAAAGAGAACTTCAGCGGATAGAACAGGAAATAAAATCACTAGAACTGGACAATGCAACTAACCCAACCATAGATAAACATAATAAGATAACCTAATTGAAATATAAACTCAATAGAATATTATCGGCAAGAGTAATAAGACTATTCCAAATTACAATACAGGCACACTTCGAATTTGGGGATAAGCCACATAAATTATTAGCGAGGCAACTGAAGCAAAAGAAAAGGAAAATACTATCACTAAAATTAAATCTGATAAGGGTGAGCTTCTAACACTACCAAAGGATATTAATAAAAGGTTTGCACAATTTTATAATAATTTATACACAACTAAAATAAATACAGATGATAGTAAATTTACAATTTTTTAAGATAATTGCAACCTCGGATAATTGCAAACTTGGAAAGTTTAGAACAAGAGGAATTAGGAGCACGGATTACTAGTGAAGAAAAAAAATAAATAATAAACTCATTTAACCATATAACCATATAACAATTACAGCACGGAAACAGGCCATCTCGGCCCTACTAGTCTGTGCCGAACAGTTATTTTCCCCTAGTCCCATCTACCTGCACTCAGACCATAACCCTCCATTCCTTTCCCATCCATATACCTATCCAATTTATTTTTAAATGATAAAATCGAACCTGCTTCCACCACTTCCACTGGAAGCTCATTCCACACCGCCACCACTGTCTGAGTAAAGAAGTTCCCCTCATGTTGCCCCAAAACATCTGTCCCTTAATTCAGGTCATGTCCTCTTGTTTGAATCTTCCCTACTCTCAATGGGAAGAGCTTGTCCACGTCAACTCTGTCTATCCCTCTCATCATTTTAAAGACCGCTATCAAGTCCCCACTTAACCTTATGCGCATAAAGACCTAACTTATTCAACCTTTCTCTGTAACTTAGTTGCTGAAACCCAGGCAACATTCTAGTAAATCTCTTCTGCACTCTCTCTATTTTGTTGACATCCTTCCTATAATTGGGCGACCAAAATTGTACACCATACCCCAGAATTGGTCTCACCAATGTCTTGTACAGTTTTAACATTACATCCCAACCTCTATACTCAATGCTCTGATTTATAAAGGCTAGCATACCAAAAGCTTTCTTTACCATCCTATCTATATGAGATTCCACCTTCAGGGGACTATGCACAGTTATTCCTAGATCCCTCTGTTCAACTGCATTCCTCAATTCGCTACCATTTACCATGTACGTCCTATTTTGATTTGTCCTGCCAAGATGTAGCACCTCACACTTATCAGCATTAAACTCCATCTGCATTCTTTCAGCCCATTCTTCCAAATGGCCTAAAACTCACTGTAGACTTTGGAAATCTACTTCATTATCCACAACAACACCTATCTTAGTATCATCTGCATACTTACTAATCCAATTTACCACACCTTCATCCATTTCACTTGCTGAAATTTTGTCGCTTTTCACGTTCTGAAATTTTGTCACCTTTCGCGTGGTGAATTTTCGTCGCTTTTCGCATGCTGAATTTTCATCGCTTTTCGCGTGCTGAATATTCGTCGCTTTTCACGTTCTGAAAATTAATCGCAATTCTCGTCCATATGTTTCATCGCATTTCACGTCCTGAATTTACGTCGCTTTTCATGTGCTGAATTTTCAACCCTTTTCGCGTGCTGAATTTTTGGTCACTTTTCGCATGCTGAATTTTCATCGCTTTTTGCGTGCTTCCTTTTCATCGCTTTTCGCGTCCTGAAGGTTCGGCACTTTTCGCGTGCTGAATTTTCGTCGCTTTTCGTGCGCTGAATTTTCATTGGTTTTCGCGTGTAGAATTTTCATCACTTTTCGTATCCTGAAAGTTTTTCGCTTGTCGCCTGCTGAATTTTGGACACTTTTTGCAAGCAGAATTTCCCTTGGTTTTCCCATGCTTCATTTTCATCGCTTTTCGCGTCCTGAATGTTCCTCTCCTTATGCGTGCTAAATTTCGTTGCTTTTCGCTTGCTGAATTTTCGTCGCTTTTCGTGTGCTGAAAATTTGTTGCTTTTCTCGTTCTGAATTTTCGTTGCTTTTATCGTTCTGAATTTTCATCGCTTTTCGCATGCTGAATTTTGGCCAATGTACGCGTGATGAATTTTCGACGCATTTCACCTTCTGAATTTTCAGCGTTTTTGGCAAGCTGAATTTTGTCGCTTTTCGCTTGCTGAAATTTCGTCGCTTTTCACGTCCTGAAATTTCGTCGCTTAACGCATCCTGATGTTTCATTGCATTTCACGTCCTGAATTTAGATCGCTTTTCGTGTGCTGAAATGTCATCACTTTTTGCATGCTGAATTTTCGTCAATTTTTGTGTGCTTCATATTCATCGCTTTTCGTGTCCAGAAGTTTCCTCGCTTTTCGCGTGCTGAATTTTTGTTGGTTTTCTAGTTCAGAATTTTCATCACTTTTCGCATCCTGAAGGTATGTCGCTTTGCGCATGCTGAATTTTGGTCACTTTTCGCGTGTAGAATTTTCCTTGGTTTTCGCGTGCTTAATTTTCATTGCATTTTGCGTTCTGAGTGTTCCTCTCTGTATGCGTGCTGAATTTTCGTCACTTTTCGTGTGCTGAAATGTTGTCACTTTTCTCCTTCTGAAAATTCGTCGCTTTATGCATCTTGAATTGTGTGCTGAATTTTTGTAACTTTTCGCATGCTGAATTTTCGTCGCTTTTCTCATGCTGAATTTTTGTCGCTATTCGTGTGCTGAATTTTTGTCGCTTTTCCCGTGCTGAAATTTCGTCACCATTCGTGTGGTGAATTTTCATCGCTTTTCATGTGCTGAATTTTTGTCACCTTTCACGTCCTGAAGGTTCGTTGCTTTTCGCGTATTAAAATGTTGTTGCTTTTCATGCACTAAATTTTCATTGGTTTTTGCGTGCAGAATTTTCGTCACTTTTCATATCCTGAAGGTTTGTCGCTTTCCGCGTGCTGAATTTTGGTAATTTTTGCGTGCAGAATTTTCGTTGGTTTTCCCGTGCTTCATTTTCATCACTTTTCGCGTCCTGAATGTTGCTCTCGTTATGCGTGCTAAATTTTCATCGCTTTTCGCATGCTGAATTTTGTCACTTTTCGCTTGCTGAAATTTCGTCGCTTTTCACGTCCTGAAATTTCGTCGCTTTATGCGTCCTGATGTTTCACCGCATTTCACGTCATGAATTTACATTGCTTTTCATGTGCTGAATTTTCGTCGCTTTTTGCGTGCTGAATTTTTGTCGTTTTTCATGTGCTGAATTTTCATCGCTTTTCCCTTCTTGAAGGTTCGTCGCTTTTCGTGAGTTGAAATTTCGTTTGAATGTTTCATTGCATTTCACGTCATGAATTTACATTGCTTTTCATGTGCTGAATTTTCATCGCTTTTCACGTGCAGAATTTTCCTTGGTTTTCGCATGCTTCATTTTCATGGCTTTTTGCGTCCTGAGTGTTCCTTTCTTTATGCGTGCTGAATTTTCGTCGCTTTTCACTTGCTGAATTTTCGGCGCTTTTCGCGTCCTGAAGGTTCGTAGCTTGTCACGTGTTGAAATGTCGTCACTTTTCAAATCCTGAAATTTCATCGCTTTATGCGTCCTGATGTTTCATCGCATTTCACATCCTGAATTTACGTCACTTTTGTGTGCTGAAGTTTCATCGCTTTTCACTTGCTTCATTTTCATCGCTTTTCGCGTCCTGAAGGCTAGTGGCTTTTCGCGTGTTAAATTTTCGTTGGTTTTCGGTGTTAAATTTTCGTTGGTTTTCGCGTTTGGAATTTTCGTCACTTTTCGCCTGAAGGTTTGCATCTTTTCGCGTGCTGAATTTTGGTTATTTTTCGCGTGCAGAATTTTCCTTGATTTTCGCGTGCTTCATTTTTGTCGGTTTTCGCGTCCTGAAGGTTCGTCGATTTCCGCGTGTTGAACTTTTGTTGCTTTTCACGTTCTGAATTTTCATCGCCTTTGGCAGGCTGAGTTTTGTCGCTTTTCGCTTGCTGATATTTCGTCGCCTTTCACATCCTGAAATTTCGTCGCTGTTCCTGAGCTGAAATGTCACTTTTCTCATTCTCAAAATTCGTCGCTTTATGTGTCCTGAATTTTCATCGCTTTTAGCATGCTGAATTTTCGTCACTTTTCGTGTGCTGAACTTTCGTCACATTTCGCATGCCGAATTTTCGTCGCTTTTCTCATGCTGAATTTTGGTCACTTTTCGCGTGCAGAATTTTCCTTGGTTTTCGCGTGCTTCATTTTCATGGATTTTCACGTCCTGAGTGTTCCTCTCTTTATGCGTGCTGAATTTTCATCGCTTTTCGCGTGCTGCGTTTTTGTAACTTTTCACATGCTGAATTTCCTTCGCTTTTCTCATGCTGAATTATTGTCGCTTTTCGTGTGCTGAGTTTTCGTCACTTTTCCCGTGCTGAAATTTCGTCACCTTTCACGTGGTGAATTTTCGTCGCATTTCGTGTGCTGAATTTTTGTCACTTTTCGCATGCTGAATTTTCGTCTCTTTTCTCGTGCTGAATTTTTGTCGCTTTTTGCATCCTGAATGTTAGTCCCTTTTCACGTGTTGAAATTTCGTTGCTTTTCACGTGCTGAATTTTGGTCACTTTTTGTGTGCTGAATTTTCATCACATTTTGCATGCCGAATTTTTGTCGCTTTTCTCATGCTGAATTTTGGTCGAAAATTCAGCACATGAAAAGCGATGTAAATTCAGGACGTGAAATGCGATGAAACATCAGGATGCATAAAGCGACGAAATTTCAGGATGTGAAAAGCGTGCTGAAATTTCGTCACCTTTCGTCACCTTTACACTTGCTGAATTTCTGTCGCTGTTCCTGTGCTGAAATTTTGTCGCTTTTCTCATTCTCAAAATTCGTCGCTTTATGTGTCCTGAATTTTCGTCGCTTTTAGCATGCTGAATTTTCGTCACTTTTCGTGTGCTGAACTTTCGTCACATTTCGCATGCTTTTTCGTTGCTTTTCTCATGCTGAATTTTCATCGCTTTTCGCGTGCTGCATTTTTGTAACTTTTTGCATGCTGAATTTCCGTCGCTTTTCTCATGCTGAATTATTGTCGCTTTTCGTGTGCTGAATTTTCGTCACTTTTCCCGTGCTGAAATTTCGTCACCTTTAACATGGTGAATTTTCGTCGCTTTTCGCGTGCTGAATTTTTGTCACTTTTCGCATGCTGAATTTTCGTCTCGTTTCTCGTGCTGAATTTTTGTCGCTTTTCGCGTCCTGAATGTTAGTCCCTTTTCACGTGTTGAAATTTCGTTGCTTTTCACGTGCTGAATTCTTGTCACTTTTTGTGTGCTGAATTTTCATCACATTTTGCATGCCATATTTTGGTCGAAAATTCAGCACATGAAGAGCGCTGTAAATTCAGGACGTGAAATGCGATGAAACATCAGGACGCATAAAGCGACGAAATTTCAGGATGTGAAAAGCATGCTGAAATTTCGTCACCTTTCACGTGGTGAATTTTCGTCGCTTTTCGCGTGCTGAATTTTTGTCACTTTTCGCTTGCTGAAATTTCGTCGCTTTTCACGTCCTGGAATTTCGTCGCTTAACGCATCCTGATGTTTCATTGCATTTCACGTCCTGAATTTACGTCGCTTTTCGTGTGCTGAAATGTCGTCACTTTTTGCATGCTGAATTTCCGTTAATTTCTGTGTGCTTCATTTTCATCGCTTTTCGCGTCCTGAAGTTTCCTCGCTTTTCGCGTGCTGAATTTTTGTTGGTTTTCTAGTTCAGAATTTTCATCACTTTTCGCATCCTGAAGGTATGTCGCTTTGCACGTGCTGAATTTCGGTCACTTTTCGCGTGTAGAATTTTCCTTGGTTTTCGCATGCTTAATTTTCATCGCTTTTTGCGTTCTGAGTGTTCCTCTCTTTATGCGTGCTGAATTTTCATTGCTTTTCGTGTGCTGAAATTTTGTCACCTTTCTCATGCTGAATTGTGTCGCTTTTCACGCCCTGAAGGTTCGTTGCTTTTCGCGTATTAAAATGTTGTTGCTTTTAATGCACTAAATTTTTGTTGGTTTTTGCGTGCTGAATTTTCGTCACTATTCATATCCTGAAGGTTTGTCGCTTTTCGCGTGCTGAATTTTGGTAACTTTTTGCGTGCAGAATTTTCCTTGGTTTCCCCGTGCTTCATTTTCATCGCTTTTCGCGTCCTGAATGTTACTCTCGTTATGCGTGCTAAATTTTCATCGCTTTTCGCATGCTGAATTTTGTCACTTTTCACTTGCTGAAATTTCGTCGCTTTTCACATCCTGAAATTTCGTCTCTTTATGCGTCCTGATGTTTCATCGCATTTCACGTCATGAATTTACATTGCTTTTCATGTGCTGAATTTTCGTCGCTTTTCGCGTGCTGAATTTTCGTCGTTTTTCGTGTGCTGAATTTTCATCGCTTTTCCCGTCTTGAAGGTTCGTCGCTTTTCTTGAGTTGAAATTTCGTTGATTTTCACGTTCTGAATTTTCATCGCTTTTGGCAGGCTGAATTTTGTCGCTTTTCGCTTGTTGATATTTCGTCACTTTTCACGTCCTGAAATTTCGTCGCTTTATGCGTCCTGATGTTTCATTGCATTTCACATCCTGAATTTACGTCACTTTTGTGTGCTGAAGTTTCGTCGCTTTTCGCGTGCTTCATTTTCATCGCTTTTCGCGTCCTGAAGGCTAGTCGCTTTTCGCATGTTAAATTTTCGTTGGTTTTCGTATTCGGAATTTTTGACACTTTTCGCATCCTGAAGGTTTGCATCTTTTCCCGTGCTGAATTTTGGTTACTTTTTGCGTGCAGAATTTTCCTTGGTTTTCGCGTGCTTCATTTTCTTTGCTTTTCGCGTCCTGAGTGTTCCTCTCTGAATTTCCGTCGCTTTTCTCATGCTGAATTTTCGTCGCTTTACGTGTGCTGAATTTTCGTCGCTTTTCCCGTGCTGAATTTTTGTCACTTTTCGCATGCTGAATTTTCGTCGCTTTTCTCGTGCTGAATTTTTGTCGGGTTTCGCGTCCTGAAAGTTCGTCGATTTTCACGTGTTGAAATTTTGTTGCTTTTCACGTTCTGAATTTTCATCGCTTTTGGCAGGCTGAGTTTTGTCGCTTTTCGCTTGTTGATATTTCGTCGCTTTTCACATCCTGAAATTTCGTCTCTTTTCGCATGCTGAATTTTTGTCAATTTACACGTGCTTCATTTTCGTCGCTTTTCGCGTCCTGAAGGGTCGTCGCTTTTCGTGTGTTGAATTGTGACTTTCCAAGTGCAGAATTTTCCTTGGTTTTCGCGTGCTTCATTTTCATCGCTGTTCGTGTCCTGACTGTTCCTCTCTTTATGCATGCTGAATTTTCACTTGCTGAAACTTCGTCGCTTTTCGTGTGCTGAAATATTGTCGCTTTTCTCGTTCTGAAAATTCGTCGCTTTATGTGTCCTGAATTTTCATCGCTTTTAGCATGCTGAATTTTCGTCGCTTTTCGCGTGATGAATTTTTGTAACTTTTTGCATGCTGAATTTTCGTCGCTTTTCTCATGCTGAATTTTCGTCGCTTTTCGTGTGCTGAATTTTCGTCGCTTTTCGTGTGCTGAATTTTCGTCGCTTTTCATGTTCTGAAGGTTCGTCGCTTTTCGCTTGTTGAAATTTCGTTGCTTTTTACGTTCTGAATTTCCATCCCTTTCCACAGGCTGAATTTTGTTGCTATTCGCTTGCTGAAATCTCGTCACTTTTCACGTCCTGAAATTTCGTCGCTTTATGCGTCCTGATGTTTCATCGCATTTCACATCCTGAATTTACGTCGCTTTTCGAGCACTGAATTTTTGTCACTTTTTACATGCTGAATTTTCGTAAATTTTCGCGTGCTTCAATTTCATCGCTTTTCGCGTCCTGATGGTTCCTCTCTTTATGCGTGCTGAATTTTCGTCGCTTTTCACTTGCTGAATTTTCGTCGCTTTTCACTTGGTGAATTTTCGTTTTTTTTAAAATTAGAAGTACGGTAAATTACAATAATACACAACACATATATCTTAATACATTTTTTGTACCGCTTCATTTTTTTGAGCTTTAAGAAAAAGATAGAAGTAAGGAAAGTAAAGAAAGTGCGCAAGAGTCGTGAAGTGCAAGAGAGTGTTGGGAAAAGAAAGCCCCTTAGAAAAGAAGTTAGAGAAGGAAGTAAAGTAAGAAAGTAGACCCTAGAAAAGAAAGAAAAAGAAAGTAGGGACAATCGCTCTATTGTAACATTAAACTCCGCAGAAAGGGGACTACCAACCAAGTCTGTTTTTGTTGTTTTACCTCCCATTGCCAGGTCCTGATACCATATATTTATTTATTTATTTTTAAAATTACTATTGCACCTCATGCTTGTAATAGGTCCATAAACGTAGACCACGTCTTTTGGAATTGGTCTGCTTTATCTGCATTTTCATCGCTTTTCGTGTCCTGAGTGTTCCTCTCTTTATGCATGCTGATTTTCGTCGCTTTTCACGTCCTGAAATATCGTTGCTTGATGCGTCCTGATGTTTCATCGCATTTCACGTCCTGAATTTACGTGGCTTTTCATGTGCTGAATTTTCGTCACTTGTCCCCTGCTGAATTTTTGTCCCTTTTCAAATGCTAAATTTTCGTCCCTTTTCGCGTCCTTTTCGCGTTTTGCATCATTTCGTGTGCTGAAATTTTGTGGTATTTCTCTTTCTGAAAATTCGTCTCTTAAGGCGTGCTTAATTTTTTTCGCTTTTAGCATGCCGAATTCTCGTCGCTTTTCACGTCCTGAAATGTTGTCGCTTTATGCATCCTGATGTTTCATCGCATTTTACGTCCTGAATTTACATTGCTTTTCATGTGCTGAATTTTCGTCGCTTTTCCCTGGCTGAATTTTTGTCACTTTTCGCATGCTAAATTTTCGTCGCTTTTCGCGTGCTTCATTTTCATCGCTTTTCGCGTCCTGAAGGTTCGTCGCTTTTCACGTGTTTAATTTTCGTTGCTTTCCATGTTCTGAATTTACATCGCTTTTTGCAGGCTGAATTTTGTCGCTTTTAGCTTACTGAAATTTCGTCGCTTTATGCGTCCTGATGTTTCATCGAATTTCACATCCTTAATTTATGCCGCTTATTATGTGCTGAAGTTTTGTCGCTTTTCACATGCTAAATTTTCGTTGCTTTTCGCGTGCTTCATTTTCATCGATTTTCGCGTCCTGAAGGTTCGTCGCTCTTCCTGTGTTCAATTTTCGTTGCTTTTCACGTTCTGAATTTTCCTCCCTTTATGCAAGCTGAATTTTCGTTACTTTTCACTTGCTGAATCTTCGTCGCCTTTCGTGTGCTGAAATATTGTCGCTTTTCTCGTTCTGAAAATCGCGTTATGTGTCCTGAATTTTCGTCGCTTTTAGCATGCTGAATTTTCGTCGCTTTTCGCGTGATGAATTTTTGTAACTTTTTGCATGGTGAATTTTAGTCGCTTTTCTCATGCTGAATTTTCGTCGCTTTTCGTCTGCTTCGTTTCCTGAATTTTTGTTACTTTTCGTGTACTGCATTTTTGTCTCATGTCCCGGTGCTGAATTTTTATCACTTTTCATGTGCTAAAATGTTGTCGATTTTCATGCCCTGAAATTACATCGCTTTTGGCATTTTGAATTTTCGTCGTCTTTCGCATCCTGAATTTTCATCACTTTTCGTGTGTGAAATATTTGTCGCTTTTTGTTTGCTGAAATTCCGTCGATTTTCACGTCCTGAAGTTTTGTCGCTTTTTGCATCCTGAATTTTCGTCGCTTTTCACATGCTGAAATGTCGTCACTTATCATGTGCTGAAATTTTGTCAGAACGTGAGAAGTGACGACATTTCAGCACACGAAAAGCGACGAAATTTCAGCATGCAAAAAGCGACAAAAAGTCAGGACGCATAAAGCAACGAAATTTCAGAATGAGAAAAGTGACGAAATTTCAGCACACGAAAAGCGCAGAAAATTCAGCAAGCGAAAAGCGACGATAATTCAGCACACTAAAAGAGAGTAATCTTCAGGACGCGAAAAGTGATGAAAATGAAGCACGCGAAAAGTGATGAAAATGAAGCACGCGAAAACCAACGACAATTCAGCACGTGAAAGTGACGAAAATTCAGCACGCAAATTGCGACAATAGTGATGAAAATTCCACTCGCGAAAAGTGACGACATTTCAGAACGTGAAAAGCGATGAACATTCAGCACGCAAAAATAGACAAAATTAAGCATGAGAAAAGCAATGACAATTCAGCATGCAAAAAGCAATGAAAATTCAGCACGCAAAAATCGGCGAAGCTTCAGGACGCGAAAAGCGACGAAAATTCAGAACGTGGAAAGCAACGAAATTTCAGTAGACAAATAGCGACGAAAATTCAGCATGCGAAAAGCAACGAAAATTCAGCACACGAAAAGCGACGAACCTTCAGGATGCAAAATGCGATGAAAATTCGGGAAGTTAAAAGTAACGAAAATTCAGGACATAAAATGTGACAAAAATTCAGGACGTGAAGCAACTAATTTTCAGCACGCAAAAAAGCGACAACATTTCAGCACGGGAAAAGTGACGAAAATTCAGCTCGTGAAAAGCGACGAACTTTCAGGACGTGAAAAGCGATGAAAATTCAGCACGGAAAAGTGACGAAATTTCTGAACTTGAAAAGCGATGAAAATACAGAATGCGAAAAGCGACGAAAATTCAGCGCGCGAAAAGAGAGGAACATTCAGGACGCGAAAAGCGATGAAAATTATGTACCAGAAAACCAACGAGAATGAAATGTACAAACCAACGAGAAAATTCAGGACGTGAAATGCGATGAAACATCAGGACGCATAAAGCGACTAAATTTATAGGACGTAAAAAGTAACGAAATTTCAGCCTGCGAAAAGCATTGAAAATTCAGCATGTGAAAAGTGACGAACCTCCAGTACGCAAAAAGCGACGAAAATTCAGCACGCGAAAAGTGGCGAATATTCAGCATGCGAAGAATGACAAACATTTAGCATGCGAAAAGCGATGAACCTGCAGGACACGAATATTCAGCGCACGAAATGTGACGAAAATTCAGTATGCGAAAAGCAATGAAAATTCAGCATGCGAAGAGCGACGAACCTTCAAGAAACGAAAATTCAGCATGCGAAAAGTGACAAAATTTCAAAACGTGAAAAGCGGTGGTAATTCAGCATGCAAAAATCGACGAAAATTCAGCATGCGAGAAGTGATGAACCTTCAGGACGCGAAAAGCAATGAAAATTCAGCATGCAAAATGTGACGAACCTTCAGGATGCCTAAAGCGATGAAAATTAAGCACGCGAATAGTGACATAAATGAAGCACTTGAAAAGCGACGAAAATTCAGCATGTGAAAAGCTACAAAAATTCAGCACGCAAAATGTGACAAAAATTCAGCACACGAAAAGTGACGTAAATTCAGGACGCGAAAAGCGACGAAGCCTCAGGACGCATAAAGCGATGAAATTTCAACACACGAAAAGCGATGAAAATTAATCCTGTGAAAAGCGATGAAATTTCAGCATGTGAAAAGTGACGAACCTTCAGGATGCCAAAAGTGACAAAAATTCAGTACGCGAAAAGCGATGAAAATTCAGGGCCTGAAAGGCGACAAAAATTCAAAATGCCAACAGATACATAAATTCAGGACGCGAAAAGCGACAACATTTCTGGATGCAGAAAGCGTCGAAAGTACAGGACACGATAAACGACAACATTTCCGCACAGGAAAAGCGACGAAAATTCAGCATGTCAAAAGCAACGAAAATTCAGCACACGAAAAGCGACGAACCTTCAGGATGCAAAAAGCAATGAAAATTCGGGAAGTTAAAAGTGACGAAAATTCAGGACATAAAATGTGACAAAAATTCACGACGTGAAGCAACTAATTTTCAGCACGTAAAAAAGCGACAACATTTCAGCACGGGAAAAGTGACGAAAATTCTGCTCGCGAAAAGCGACAAACTTTCAGGACGTGAAAAGCGATGAAAATTCAGCACGGAAAAGTGACGAAATTTCAGAACTTGAAAAGCAATGAAAATTCAGCATGCGAAATGCGACGAAAATTCAGGACGCATAAAGCGACGAAATTTCAGAACGAGAAAAGTAACAAAATTTCAGCACACGGATTGCGACATTGAGCAAGCGAAAAGCGATGAAAAATCAGCGCGTGTAAAGAAAGGAATCTTCAGGACGTGAAAAGCGATGAAAATGATGCACGGGAACACCGACGTAAATTCAGGACGCGAAATGCAATGAAACATCAGGACGCATAAAGCGGCGAAATTTCAGGACGTGAAAAATTATGACATTTCAGCACGCGAAAGTGGCGAAAATTCAGCTTGCGAAAAGCGATGAAAATTCAGCTTGCGAAAAGTGATAAAAATTCAGCATGTGTAAAGTGACAAATCTTCAGGACGTGAAAAGCAACGAAAATTCAGCACGTGGAAAGTGGCGAATATTCAACATGAAAAAAGCGACGACCATTCAGCACGCAAAAATTCAGCACGCAAAAACTGACAAAAATTCAGCATGCGAAAAGCGACGAAAATTCAGCATGCCAAAAGCGACGAAAATTCAGCATGCAAAAAGCTACGAACCTTTAGGACACGAAAAATCAGCACGCGAAAAGTGATGAAATTTCAGAACATAGAAAACGGCGAAAATTCAGCATGCTAAAATTGACGAAAATTCAGCATGCGAAAAGTGAGAAACCTTCAGGACGTGAAAAGCGATTAAAATTCAGCATGCGAAAAGTGACGAACTTTCAGGACGCGAAATTGATGAAAATGAAGCACGCGAAAAGTGACATAAATGAAGCACGCGAAAAGTGGTGAAAATTCAGCACGCGAAAAGCGACGAACATTTAGCACGTGAAAAGTGACGAAATTCCATAACGTGAAAAGCGACGAAAATTCTGCATGCGAAAAGTGATGAAAATTCAGCATGCGAAAAGTGATGAAAATCCAGCATGCGAAAAGTGACGAATATTCAGCATACGCAAAGCAACGATCGTTCAGGATGCAAAAATTCAGCACGTGAAAAGTGACGAAATTTCAGAACGTGAAAAGAGGTGAAAATTTATCATGAGAAAATCGATGAAAATTCAGCATGAGGAAAGCGACGAAAATTCAGCATGCGAAAAGTGACGAACCTTCAGGACACGAAAACGGATGAAAATGAAGCATGTGAAAAGCGACATAAATGAAGCACGGTGAAAAGCGACGAAAATTCAGCACGCAAAAAGTGAGGAACCAGGGCTGTGAAAAACGATGAAAATGATGCACGAGAAAACCACCAAGAATGAAATGTACAAACCAACGAGAAAATTCAGGACGCGAAATACAATGAAACATCAGGATGCATAAAGCGACAACATTTTAGGATGTGAAAAGTGAGAAATTTCAGCCTGTGAAAAGCGTTGAAAATTCAGCAAGTGAAAAGTGCCAAACCTTCAGGACGCGAAAAGCGATGAAAATTCAGCACGTGAAAAGTGGCAAATATTCAACTTTCAAAAAGCGACGAACAGTCAGCACACAAAAATTCAGCATGCAAAAAGTGACAAAAATTCAGCATGCGAAAAGCGATGAAAATTCAGCATGCCAAAAGCGACAAAAATTAAGCATGCAAAAAGCTACGAAACATCAGGACGCGAAAAATCAGCACGCAAAAAGTGATGAGATTTTAGAACGTAGAAAGCGGCGAAAATTCAGCATGCTAAAATTGATGAAAATTCAGCATGCGAAAAGTGACGAACCTTCAGGACGTGAAAAGCGATGAAAATTCCGCATGCGAAAAGTGACGAACCTTCAGGACGCGAAAAGTGATGAAAATGAAGCACGCGAAAAGCGACATAAATGAAGCACGCGAAAAGTGGTGAAAATTCAGCATGCGAAAAGCGACGAACATTCAGCACGTGAAAAGTGACGAAATTTCATAATGTGAAAAGCGACGAAAATTCTGTATGCGAAAAGTGATGAAAATTCTGCATGCGAAAAGCGATGAAAATTCAGCATGCGAAAAGCGACGAAAATTCAGCACTCGCAAAGCAACGATCGTTCAGGACGCAAAAATTCAGCATGCGAAAAGTGACGAACCTTCAGGACACGAAAACCAATGAAAATGAAGCATGTGAAAAGCGATATAAATGAAGCACGGTGAAAAGTGACGAAAATTCAGCACACAAAAAGTGACGTAAATTCAGGATGCAGAAAGCGACGAAATTTCAGGACATGAAAATCGACGAAATTTCAGAACTCGAAAAGCGATGAAAATTAATCCTGCGAAAAGTGATCAAAATTCAGCACATGAAAAGTGACGAACCTTCAGGATGCATAAAGCGTCGAAATTACAGGACGCGATAAGCGACAACATTTCACCATTGGAAAGGCGACGAAAATTCAGCATGTGAAAAGCGACGAAAATGAAGCACACGAAAAGCAATGAAACTTCAGGATGCGAAAAGCGATGAAAATTCGGGACGCTAAAAGTGATGAAAATGCAGGACATGAAATGTGACAAAAATTCAGGATGTGAAATGCAACTAATTTTCAGGACGCAAAAAGCGATGAAATTTCAGCACATGAAAAGTGACGAAAATTCAGCACGCGAAAAGCGACAAACTTTCAGGATGTGAAAAGCGACGAAAATTCAGCACGGAAAAGTGACGACATTTCAGAACGTGAAAAGCGATGAAAATTCAGCACACAAAAAGCAACGAAAATTCAGCATGCGAAAAGATACAAAAAATTCAGCACGTGAAATGCGACGAATGTTCAGCTTACGAAAAGTGGCGAAAATTCAGGACGCGAAAAGTGATGAAACCTCAGGAGGAATAAAGCGACGAAAATTCAGCACGCAAAAAACGTCGAAAATTCAGGGTACGAAATGTGACAAAAGTTCAGGACGCATGAAGCGACAACATTTCAGGACACGATAAGTGAAACAATTTCGGCATACAAAATGTGATGAACCTTCAGGATGTGAGAATCGACGCAATTTCAGGACGTGAAAAGCAACAAAATTGCAGCACAAAAAGCGCCGAAATTTCAGCACACATAAAGCGACGAAAATTCAGCAAGTGAAAAGCGATGAAAATTCAGCACCTGAAAAGTGATGAAAATACAGGACGCGAAAGGTGATGAAAATTTAAAATGCCAAAGGCGACGTAAATTCAGGATAGGAAATGAGACAAAATTACAGGACGCATAATTGCTAGCTAGATGGCTACAAAGGGTAGGGTGCCTAGAAATTTGGGGGGTTTAGGGAAGGGCACCTGTAAATGTTGATTTAGAGTAGGGCATATATATGGGTGGGGGATTTAGGGGATGGCACCTTTAAACTGTGAATTAGGAGGGCATCTGTAAATGGTGAACAGGGGAGGGCTCCTTTAAATGGTGTAGTAGGGAAGTTCTGTAAATTTAGGGTAGATTTCGGGGAGAGCACCTGTAAAGGAGCAATATAATTAGAGCAACAACATCAACTGAAGCTTTACAACAACAACTGGTGTGTTGTTACAGCAATCCACGTAACAATCTCATAAAATTCGTTCACCCTCATGAATTTATTCTCACGTGTGCCAAGGTACAGTGAAAAGCGTTAGTCGTGAGCTAACCAGTTAGCAGAAAGACAAAACATGATCAAAATTGAGCCAGCTAGATGGCTACATCCTGTATAACTTGGTCGCTAGCTAAATGGCTACATACTGGATAGCTAGGTAGCTAGCTAGAGTGAACTACATTCGGGATAACTAGGTAGCTAACTAGATTGAGCTACATACTTGGATAGCTAGATAGATAGCTAGACTGAGCAACATACTGGAGAGCTAGGTAGCTAGTTAGAATGAGCTACATACTGGAAAACTAGGTAGCTAGATGGCTACATATTGGGGAGGGTGCCTAGAAATAGGGGATGGGGGGTTAGGGAAGGGCACCTCTAAATGTGGATTTGGGGTAGGGCATGTAAATAGGAGGAGGATTTAGGGGAGGGCATCTTTAAATGGTGAATTAGAAGGGCATCTGTAAATGGTGAATTAGGGAAGGGCACCTTTAAATGGTGCAGTAGGGAAGGCATCTGTAAATTTAGGGTAGATTAGGGAAGAGCACCTGTAAAGGAGCAATACAATCTGAGCGACAACAACGACTGAAGCTTTACAACAACAACTGGTGTGTTGTTACACCAATCCACGTAACAATCTCATATAATTCGTTCCCCCTCATTAATTTATTCTCACGTGTACCGAGGTACAGTGAACAGCTTTAGTCGTGAGCTAACCAATTAGCAGTTAGCAGCAAGACAAAACATGATCACAATTGATAGATGACTCCTGTATAAATAGGTAGCTAGCTAAGTGGCCACATGCTGGATAGCTAGGTAGATAGCAAGACCGAGCTACATACTGGATAGCTAGGTAGCTAGCTAGAGTGAACTACATACTGGATAGCTAGGTAGCTAACTAGATTGAGCTACATACTTGGATTGCAAGATAGATAGATAGATAAATAGCTAGACTGAGCAACATACTGGATAGCTAGGTAGATAGCTAGACTGAGCAACATACTGGGTAGCTAGGTAGCTAGCTAGACTGAGCAACATACTGGGTAGCTAGGTAGATAGCTAGCTAGACTGAGCAACATACTGGGTAGCTAGGTAGCTAGCTATAAGGAGCTACATACTGGATTGCTCAGTAGATGGGTACATATAGGGGTGGGTGCCTGGAAATAGGGGGGGGGGCGTTAGGGAAGGTCACCTGTAAATGTTGATGTAGGGTAGGGCATGTAAATGGGAGGGGTATTTAGGGGAGGGCACCTTTAAATTGTGAATTAGGAGGGCATCTGTAAATGGTGAATTAGAGGAGGGCACCTTTAAATGGTGTAGTAGGGAAGGCATCTGTAAATTTAGGGGAGATTTAGGGGAGAGCACCTGTAAAGGAGTAATACAATATGAGCACCAACAATAACTGAAGCTTTACAACAACTCGAGTTATTACACCAGTCCACAACAATCTCATATAATTATTTCCCCCTCACTACCGAGACTGAGCTACCAAATGGATAACTAGGTAGCTAGCTACATGGCTACAGACTGAATAGATAGCTACATACTGGTGTTTCATAGTTACAAACAACTGAATTGGAAGAATATTACCTCATATTTCGCTTGGGCAGCTTACACCCCAGTGGTATGAACATTGACTTCTCTAACCTCAAGTATCCCTTGCTTTCCCTTTCTCTGATCATCCCCCACTTTATTGTTCTGCTAGTTTCCCTGTTTGTATCTCTTCCATGACCAGCAATAGACCATTGTGGGCTCTACCTTTCCTGGGCCATCGGTTCGGTCTGATTTGTTCTGTACCTTCCCATACGTCTCGTTTCCCTTTCACCTGCCTCTCAGTCTGAAGAAGGGTCTCGAAGCAAAACATCACCTTTTCTCCAGATGTGCTGCCAGTCCCGCTGGGTTACTCCAGCTTTTGTGTCTATCTTCGGTGTAAACCAGCATCTGCAGTTCCTTCCTCGGTGCGGATTCGGTGGGCGGAAGGGACTGTCTCCGCACGGCATCTCAAAATTAATCTTAACCAATCAACATTGATGTCCAGCTCATTTATTTACATTATATACATAAATTGGCTTGGCATAACAGTCTCTCTTCTGCGATCATCGGCAGTCACTCGAAACGAATATGACTGTCCTCTCCATGGGGTCGTCCACTTGTGGGTCTGTAGACGTCTGGAAAGGCTGATCCGCGATCCACACACCTTGGTGCAACATGGGCAGTGGAGACTGGTGGCAGTTGGTAGTTGTCGAGCCTCCTTCTCTCTCTCCTTATGCAGCTGTGGTTTTTTCTCTGCGACACGCCATGGTTCCATTTCGTGAAGTGCAGCTCATTCCTGCACGGACTTCCTCCAGGAATGCATGTCCAGTGCAATGCACTCCCAGTTGCTTGATGTGATGTGGAATTTCTTCAAACTGTTCTAGGTGTTGTCCTTGAAGCTTTTCTTTGGCCCGCCGGGGGCTCGCCGACTTTCCTTCAGTTGAGAGTACAGGGTTTGTTTAGGGAGACGTGTGTTGAACATGCGGATGATATGGCCAGTCCATTGAAGTTGGTGCTACATTATTGTGGGGGGTGATGCTGGTCATGTTGGCTTCTTCCAAAATGCGATTGTCCCCCAGCTAATCCTCAGAATTTTTTGTAAGGATCTTCGGTGATATTGTTCCAGGGCTCTCAGGTGCCTGCTGTAGGTGGTCCATTACTCAACTCCATACAACAGGGTGGAGAAGCCAACGGCTCTGAAGACCAGCAGTTTTGTTTGAGACTTTAGGTCTTCAAAGACTCTTCTCCTGAGTCCTCAGGCGATGGTTGACCTCATAGTCGACATCAGCTTTTGAGGAAAGAATGCTGCCAAGGTTGGGGAAGTGGTCAACGTTTTCAAGAGTGGTGTCGTCCACTTTTGGACGGCTGATTGGGTGGAGGTTGATGTGGGACCTGGGTCTAGTCCCATGGCTCTGTAGGGCTTGGCAAAGGCATTCAGGATGCCCTGGAGGTCTTCTGCAGAGTGTGCTGCATTGGCTCAGTCGTCCACGTGAAGAAGCTCCATGATGGTGGTTTTACTGACTTTACTCTTGGCCTTCAACCTATTAATAGTGATAATGTGCGAGGATCGTTGGTCAGTGCAGACTCGGTGTGCATGTTTCCACGCTGTATCTCCAAACTAAGCTAAATTATTAACAGTGGTGGATGCAACTGCAGATGCTGGTTTAATCCAAAGATTGACACGAAATGCTGGAGTAACTCAGCGGGAGAGGCAGTAGCTCTGGCGAGAAGGAATGGGTGACGTTTCCAGTCATGAAAAGCTACGAAAATTCAAGATGTGAAAAGCCACAAAAATTCAAGACGTGAAAAGCAACAAAAATTCAAAACGTGAACGGCAACCGCAATTCAAAACTAGAAATGGCACAAAATTCAAGACGTGAAAAGGCACGAAAATTCATGACGTGAAAAGCCACTAAATCAAGACATGAAAAGCCACGAAAATTCAAGACATGGAAAGCCACGAATATTCAAGACATGAAAAGACACGAATATTCAAGACTTGAAAAGCCATGAAATTTCAAGACGTGAAAATCAATGACTATTCAAGACGTAAAAAGCCACAAAATATCAAGACATGAAAAGCCACGAAAATTCAAGACATTAAAAGCCACGAAAATTCACGTCGTGAAAAGCCACGAGAATTCAAGGCGTGAAAAGCCACGAAAAATCAAGACTTGAAAAGCCACGAAAATTCACGTCGTGAAAAGCCACGAAAATTCAAGGCGTGAAAAGCCACGAAAAATCAAGACTTGAAAAGCCACGAAAATTCAACACATGAAAAGCCACGAAAATTCAAGACGCTAAAACCACGAAAATTCAAGACATGAAAAGCCATGAAAATTCAAGATGTTAAAACCACGAAAATCAAGACATGAAAAGCCATGAAAATTCAAGCTGGTGTGGGAGGGATGGAGAGAGAGCGAACGCAGGTGTACTTGAAGTTAAAGAAAGCAATATTCATACTTAACCAAGAAGGAATGGGTGACGTTTCAGGTCAGGACCCTTCTTCATTGACAGAATTGATGTGCAGTGGGATCTTAGGGTCCCGGTTCTCATCTCACCGAAGGAGGCAGTATGAGTAGATAGGCTGCGTGGCGTTGAAAGAGGGCCGGGCTCAGCAGTGACCACTCCGACATTCACAATAACAAGGTGAACTCAGGTGCTTTGTTCTATTTACAGCGGTAAAAATGTCCAGGATGCGCTGTCTCTCCTTCAGAGCACATGTGTGAAGATGCTGGCGATCTGTGGCTGAGTGAGTTTGCTGACGACACCAAGATTGGAGATACAGTGTGGAAACTATCCTGCACACACTGGGGACAATTTACATTCATACGAAGCCAATTAACCTGCAAACTGTACCTCTTTGGTGTGGGAGGAAACCGAAGATCTCAGGGAAAACACCCACAGGTCACGAGAAGAAGGTACAAACTGTGTACAGACAAGCACCCATATTCGGGATCGAACCTGGGCCTCTGGCGCTGTAAGGCAAGATGCTGGTGATCTCAGGCTTGTCTGAACAACTTAGTCCTGTGATCTTCGAAGGAGGAGTTGTGGTGATCACAGGCTTCTTTCTGCAGTTCACATTTGCCTTAAACAGTGCTGACAGTGCAGATTTCTCCCTGGTGGCTCAACTTTGAGCTTGAAGAAGTGATGATAGCAGAATATCCTAGCGCCCAGTCTTTTCCAGTGTGTGTGTGCGTGTCTTTGAACTTGTCAGCATCTGGAAAACCAAACATTGTACCTGATACACACTGGTGCATAATGTGTAATGATCAGATATTAATTCCAAAACAGATTTTAAAATATCAATTGTTTATTAATACAAGACAATTCTAGGATAAAGTGTCAACAACATAAAATAAAAGGTAACTTCGTCAGGATAGAAATTAGATATTTCTTCACTCAGAATATTTTTCAAGGGTTGAAAAAATTACTGTTAATTGCATTCGAGCAAGATCAACATATAATTGATTCTAAGAACTATAAACCATATCACAGTAAGAGTGGGAAACTGCATTTAAAGACCAGGTCAGGCATGATCTGCCTGAAAGGTCCAGACCCAAAATGGTGCCTGTCAAGATTCAAGATTGCAGCTTCCAGCCAACAGGCATCAGTGTCTACAGATGTGGCAATGAAGACAGTGACTATTATGGGCTTCCCCCACACTGAAGTCAGGAGCAGGTGAGGAGCACCCAGTGGCTGCTGCAAAATCACGAATGGAAAAATAATGCGTTGTTGGAGATAATCAGCAAGCCATGCAGCATCTGTGGGGGGAGAAACTGGGTGAATGTTTCAGGTTAATATTCTTTCCTCAAAGCTGGGGAAAGTTGTCAGATGGAGGCAGCCAACAAGAAGGATGAGGGAGATGATCTAAATGGCCTCCCAGATCAATATTACTGTTAGTGATCCACTCCAGAGTCCACTCCTCACTGACACCGATTCCTGGGGGTTGTGATGGTCTAAGGAGAAGGAGGAGCAGCAGCAACTTCCCTGTTTCCAGGCCCAGGACAGGGCCCGCTATTTATAGGCACCACTCTGCCCTGCCCCTCTCCCTCCCCACCGGGCCATTGGCGGCGCCAACCGAGGGCTGGGGCCGAGCGCGGAGAGCGGCGCAGGCGCACTGCCCAAGAGAGTCGGTGGGGGGGAGGGGCGGGGCGGGGCGCACACGCGCTGACGTTGACGTTGTGGTCAAGCCCCGCCCCCGCGAGGGAGGACGGTTGGTTATTGGAGGCGGGCGCGAGGTTGGTTTGAGTGACATGGAGTTTAGTCGAGGTGAGTCGAGGTCTGGTCGTGAGGAGCAGTTTGGTCGTGAGGTATCGTCGAGGCAACACTTCAGTGATCGAGGGGTTTAGTCGGTGTGTAGGTGAGGAGAAGTGGGTGTGTGAGCTCATGAAGGGAGACCGAGGGAGGAGCTGCTGAAGGAGATAGTGGAGACCATGTGTGGGACACAGGCTGGTCTCAGAGGTGAGAGTCCAGGGAGCTTTGACATGGAGAGCGAGCGGGCAGAAGATGCCGCATAAATGTCCTCTCTCCCAGGGGCCTGGGAATGGGGAAGATGCTGTTGCTCCTTCTCACACCATCACAGCCCCAGAGATAAGTGTCAGTAAGGAGTGGATGAGTTCCCTGGGCTCTGGAGTGGATCACTGACATTAATATTGATCTGGGACTGAGGCCATTCAGACCATCTCCCTCATCCTTCTAGTTTGTCTCCATCTGACAACTTTCACCAGCTGCGAGGAAAGAATATTAACCTGAAACATTCACTCAGCTTCTACCTCCATAGCTGCTGCCTGGCCTGCTGAATATCTCTGACAATTTATCCATTTTTACAATAGTGGTTTTACAGCAGTTTACTTCTTGGAATCAATAATGTTTTGATCTTGCTGGAATGCAATTAAAAGCTCATTTATTTCAACCCTAGCAACAAACACTATATTCTGAGGGAAGAAATATCTAATTTCTATCCTGAAGAAGTTTTAAGTTGTGATTATTCTAAATTCTGGGATTGTCCTGTAGTAAATAAAAAAGGATGTTTTAAAATCTGTTTTTGAATTAATATCTGAAGATTGCAAATTATGCACCAAAGTGTATCAGGTACAATGTTTGTTTTTCCAGGATGCTGACCATTTCAACGACATTGCTGGCTATTTTCCCAATGAAGAGTTTGAAGAAATAATTGACTCGGAGAAGCGCCGTTATAAGAACGTGAAGCGGAATTATGAAGCCATGTTTGCCATTGGTTTTTACAAAATATTATATACCTTTTTTGCCCGTTTCCCATGATGCATGCAGACATAAGGTTTTTTCCTCACATGAAAACTAAATTAATATGTGCTTTCTGAGACTAGGTCCTTGGTTAGATCCGTCCATTTCAAGTTCAAGTTACATTTATTTTCACATACACCAATTGGTGCAGTGAAATTTGATTTACCAAATAGCCACACAAATAAAATGAAATTAACACAACACTATAGAACATGAAGTGTCTGGGAAATGTTGCTGTATCTGTTCCTGTCCTCATTTTTATGTGTACACACACTGGCATTGGAAAATTGGAAAGGTCCCAAGACATAAACTCCTGCCTGAGATATTAAAGCCTTGTGAAGTCACGGTGTGTCAACCCGTAAGATTTGTATTGCTGCTTTTGATGAAATAAGCACACCTAGCAGACTTGTGATTAGTCCCAGATTATTAGCAGCAGGATATGTACAGTTTTGCTTCTAATTACTATTTCCTCCTGGTGATGTTCCTTACCAGCATTCAAAAATTCCCATCAGTGATCTCAAATTGGACTAACTTTACAACCAATATCAAAGCTTGATGTCATTCAGAAGACGGTGACAATGGATAGCACAAACCCATAGACATCGGGGCCCAGTTATGCTTTTTAATGTTGCGACTAGTCACAGTCCTGAAATCAGAAATTGGACAAGGAACAATGTTCCCATTGATGAAGAGAAGGATTGCCCTGGTTTTTCATTATTCAATCCATTTACCCAACCATGGCACAATGTGTCACTGTCAGTACAGGCAGCAATAATGAGCCATTATTATCTAAATTGTGTCAAGTTGGGAAAAGGGGAAGTACAATGGGATCTGGGGTCCTTGTTCATCATTCAATGAAAGTAAGCATTCTGGTATAGCAGGCAGGGAAGAAAGCGAATGATATGTTGAGCGTCATAACAAGAGGAGTATAGAACCAAAGAGGTCCTTCTGCAGCTGTACAGAGCCTTAGTGAGACCACACCTGGAGCATTGTGTGCAATTTTGTATGCAAATTTGAGGAAGGACATTCTTGCTATTGAGAGAGTGCAGTGTAGGTTCACAAGTTTAATTCCCGGGATGGCGGGACTATCACATGCTGAGAGAATGGAGCGACTGGGCTTGTATACACTGGAATTTAGAAGGATGAGAGGGTATCTTATTGAAACATAAGATTATTAAGCGTTTGGACACGCAGAGGCAGGAAACTTGTTCCCGATGTTGGGGGAGTCCAGAACCAGGGACCACAGTTTAAGAATAAGGGGCAATCCATTTAGAACGGAGATGAGGAAACACTTTTTCACACAGAGAATTATGAGTCTGTGGAATTCTCTGCCTTTTCTCTGGAAACTTTAAAGAAAGAGTTAGATAGGGCTCTTGAAGATAGCGGAATCAGGGGATATGGGGAGAAGGCAGAAAAAGGCAACTGATTGCGGACGATCAGCCATGATGATAATGAATGGCGGTGCAGGCTTGACGGGCCGTATGGCCTACTCCTGCACCTATTGTCTATTACTTTGAACCTGGAGGAATAGAAAGAAGGATTCTGATCTATTTCACTTACCACAGAGATGAGTGAAACTGAATAATTGATCATTGTGATTTCTGACCTGGAAATATACATATACTCATCCATCATATTCTTCAAGCTGGTCGATTTTTTTAAATCTGAAAAATAATTTTAAGGTTGTTTGCTGTCTTCGTCAAGTAGACATGATCAATTGAATAATAGCATGAATACTCTGAAGGAATTAGTTATAATGATGACATTGCAAGGTGATGTATCCACAGATATTTTGCACGGGTAAGTTTAATGAAGTTGGCCATAACAGATTATGAGCATGTTTTATTTTTCACAGGATTGAATGTACCAAAGGCAGAATTCATGACAAATTGGAGCAGAAGGCATCAAATCTAATCAAAATCAAATCAAATCTAGCGATTCAGATGAGGATTGAACACCTAAACTACTGACAAAAAATCCTAAACGTAATTTAATTTTGTTTGAAATATATAATTGTTTTTCAAATATAATTGATTTGAATCAATTTGGTCGTTAGCCCATGGAATCTGTTGCAAGAGAGATTTTATATTTATCTTTGGAGTGGTGGGATACTTGGTAAATTTAATAATTTTTCCCAATGTGTTATTCATGAAGCGCAAATTTACTTTTCCTAATTTTTACTTTTGCGATATGCTGCTTCCATTTTTGACACAAATAACCATATAACCATATAACAATTACAGCACGGAAACAGGCCATCTCGGCCTTACAAGTCTGTGCCAAACAATTATTTTCCCCTAGTCCCATCTACCTGCACTCAGACCATAACCCTCCATTCCTTTCCCATCAATATACCTATCCAATTTATTTTTAAATGATAAAATTGAACCTGCCTCCACCACTTCCACTGGAAGCTCATTCCACACAGCTATCACTCTCTGAGTAAAGAAGTTTCCCCTCATGTTACCCCTAAACTTCTGTCCCTTAATTCTGAAGTCATGTCCTCTTGTTTGAATCTTCCCTACTCTCAATGGGAAAAGCTTGTCCACGTCAACTCTGTCTATCTCTCTCATCATTTTAAAGACCTCTATCAAGACCTTAACCTTCTGCGCTCCAGAGAATAAAGACCTAACTTATTCAACCTTTCTCTGTAACTTAGTTGCTTAAACCCAGGCAACATTCTAGTAAATCACCTCTGCACTCTCTCTATTTTGTTGACATCCTTCCTATAATTGGGCGAACAAAATTGTACACCATACTCCAGAATTGGTCTCACCAATGCCTTGTACAAATTTTAACATTACATCCCAACTTCTATACTCAATGCTCTGATTTATAAAGGCTAGCATACCAAAAGCATTCTTTACCACCCTATCTGCATGAGATTCCACCTTCAGGGAACTATGCACAGTTATTCCTAGATCCCTCTGTTCAACTGCATTCCTCAATTCGCTACCATTTACCATATATGTCTTATTTTGATTTGTCCTGCCAAGATGTAGCACCTCACACTTATCAGCATTAAACTCCATCTGCCATCTTTCAATCCCATTGTTCCAAATGGCCTAAATCTCTCTGTAGACTTTGGAAATCTACTTCATTATCCACAACACCACCTATCTTAGTATCATCTGCATACTTACTAATCCAATTTACCACACCTTCATCCAGATCATTGATGTATATGACAAACAACAGTGGACCCAACACAGATCCCTGTGGCACCCCACTAGTCACCTGCCTCCAACCTGACAAACAGCCATCCACCATTACTCTCTGGCATCTCCCATTCAGCCACTGTTGAATCCATCTTGCTACTCCTGCATTTATACGCAACAATTGAACCTTCTTAACCAACCTTCCATGAGGAACCTTGTCAAAGGCCTTACTAAAGTCCATATAGACAACATCCACTGCTTTACCCTCATCAATTTCCCTAGTAACCTCTTCAAAAAATTCAAGAAGATTAGTCAAACATGACCTTCCAGGCACAAATCCATGTTGACTGTTCCTAATCAGACCCTGTTTATCCAGATGCTTATATATATTATCTCTAAGTACCTTTTCCATTAATTTGCCCACCACTGAAGTCAAACTAACAGGTCTATAATTGCTAGGTTTACTCTTAGAACCCTTTTTAAACAATGGAACAACATGCGCAGTACGCCAATCCTCGGGCACTATTCCCGTTTCTAATGACATTTGAAATATTTCCGTCATAGCCCCTGCTATTTCTACACTAACTTCCCTCAATGTCCTAGGGAATACCCTGTCAGGACCTGGAGACTTATCCACTTTTATATTTTTCAAAAGTGTCAGTATTTCTTTTTCTTTTAATCTCATAGTATCCATAGCTACTCTACTTGTTTCCCTTACCTCACATAATTCAATATCCTTCTCCTTGGTGAACACCGAAGAAAAGAAATTGTTCAATATCTCCCCCATCTCTTTTGGCTCTGCAGATAGCTGTCCACTCTGTCTCTCGAATGGACCAATTTTATCCCTCGTTATCCTTTTGCTATTAATATAGCTGTAGAAACCCTTTGGATTTACTTTCACCTTACTTGCCAAAGCAACCTCATATCTTCTTTTAGCTTTTCTAAAAGATTCTTTTTTCATTCTTTATACTCCTCAAGCACCTCATTCACTCCATGATGTCTATAATTATTGTAGATCTCTCTCTTTTTCCGAACCAAGTGTCCAATTTCCCTTGAAAACCATGGCTCTTTCCAATTTTTACTATTTCCTTTCAACCGAACAGGGACATAAAGATTCAGTACTCTTAAAATTTCCCCTTTAAATGTCCTCCATTTCTCTTCTACATCCTTCCCATTAAAAAAAATGTCCCAATTCACTCCTTTTAAATCCTTTCGCATCTCAACAAAGTTAGCCTTTCTCCAATCAAAAATCTCAACCCAAGGTCCAGTTCTGACCCTCTCCATAATTATATTGAAACTAATGGTATTGTGATCACTGGACCCGAAGTGTTCCCCAACGCATACCTCAGCCACCTGACCTGTCTCATTTCCTAACAGGAGGTCCAGCACTGCCCCTTCTCTAGTAGGTACCTCTATGTATTGCTGCAAAAAAATATCCTGCACACATTTTACAAACTCCAAACCATCCAGCCCATTTACAGAATGTGTTTCCCAGTCTATGTGTGGAAAATTGAAATCTCCCACAATCACTACCTTGTGCTTACTACTAATATCTGCAACCTTCTTACATATTAGCTCTTCCAATTCTCTCTCCCCATTTGGTGGTCTATAATACACCCCTATAAGTGTTGCTACACCTTTCCCACGTCTCAGTTCCACCCAAATAGCCTCCCTCGACTATCCCTCCAATCTATCCTGCCAAAGCACTGCTGTAATATCTTCCCAGACAAGCAATGCAACACCTCCACCTCTTGCTCCTCCAATTCTGTCACACCTGAAGCAATGAAATCCTGGAATATTTAGTTTCCAATCACAGCCCTCCTGCAACCATATTTCACTGATCGCCACAACATCTTACTTCCAGGTGTCAATCCAGGCTCTAAGCTTATCCACCTTTCTTACAATGCTCCTAGCATTAAAATATACACATTTAAGAAACCCACCTCCCCTTATTCTCTGTTCATTTTCTTTTTCTTCTTTCTCCCCTAGATTTTGGGTCCGAGTGCTTCCCTTCTCTGCCACCTGCCTCACACTCTGTCTACTAGCTTTCTCTATTTGAGTCCCTCCCCATTCTAATTTAAAGTCTCCCCAGTAGCCTTTACAAATCTCCCCGCCTGGATATTGGTCCCCCTCGGGTTCAAGTGCAGCCCATCCTTGCTGTACAGGTCCCACCTTCCCCAATAGAAGTCCCAATGATCCAGAAACTTGAATCCCTGCCCACTGCACCAGTCCTTCAGCCACGCATTTGACCTCCACCTCACTCCATTCATACTCTCACTGTCACGTGGCACAGGCAGTAATCCTGAGATGGTTACTTCTTTGGTCCTTTTCCTTAACTCTCCTCCCAATTCCCTAAATTCTCCCTTCAGGACCTCTTCTCTTTTTTTTACCTATGTCATTGGGACCTATATGTACCACGACCTCAGGCTCCTCTCCCTCTGATTTCAGGATATCTTGGACGTGTTGAGACACATCCGTGACCCTGGCACCTGGGAGGCAAACTACCATCGGGTCTCCCGACTGCGTCCACAGAATCGCCTATCCGACTCCCTAACTATAGAGTCCCCAATCACTATTGCCCTCTTCCTTTTTACCCTGCCTTTCTGAGCAACAGGGCCGGTCTCTGTGCCGGAGGCCCGGCCGCTGTTGCTACCCCCGGGCAGGCTGTCCCTCCCCCAACCGGACAACCCCAAACAGGTGTACTTATTTTCAAGGTGTACAGACACTGGGGTACTCACTCGTCCCTGACTCTGCCTCTTGCCCTTGCTCAGTGTGATCCACATGTCTGTCTCCCGATAGATCAGCCATGATTGAATGGTGTAGTAAATGATGGGCCGAATGGCAATTCTGCTCCTCGAACATATGAACTTATGAACATAGAACTAGTATGAAAGGGAGATTGATGGTCGGCATGGACCAATGGGCCAAGGCACCTGCATCCTTTCTGTACCTCACGTTTCACTTTATTCTTGTTACATGTGCTGGCGTACAGTGAAAAGCTGTTTTGTAAGCTATTCAATCAAATCAGATAAAATATATTCATCAATACAATCAAGACAAATCAAGTTGAATAGGTGGAGCAAAGGGGAAGATACAGAGTGCAGAAAATAGTTCTCAGCATTGTAGTGCTGCAGTTCCAGAGACTGTCCAATGTGCGCAATGGGGTGGAGGTGAATTGGACAGTTTCATTGGTTCATAAGTGATAGGTGAAGAATTCGGCCTTTCGACCCATCAAGTCTACTTCGCCATCCAACCATGGCTGATCTAAGTATTTCTACTAACCCCATCTCCAACCTCATCGTTCCCCAGCCCCGCACGGCCGTTTTTACCTTCTCCCCAAAATCCACAAACCCGGCTCCCCCAGTAGACCCATTGTCTCTGCTTGTTCGTGCCCCACCGAACTCATCTCCACATACCTTGATTCCATACTATCCCCCCTGGTTAAATCCCTCCCACCTATGTTCTAGACACCTCAGACACTCTCCGCCGCCTCTGCGCATTCCACTCTCTAGGCCCCCACCCCCTCACCTTCACCATGGACGTCCAGTCACTCTACACCTCCATCCCCCACCAGGATGGCCTCAAAGCCCTCCGGTTCTTCCTCGACTAGAGGAGCAACCTTTACCCAGCCACTGACACTCTCCTCCGCCTAGCGGAGCTGGTCCTTACCCTCAACAACTTTACGTTTGACTCCTCCCATTTCCTCCAAACACAAGGCGTAGCTATGGGCACACGCATGGGCCCCAGCTACGCCTGCCTCTTTGTCGGGTACGTTGAACAATCCTTGTTCAATACGTACCAGGGCCCCATCTCCGACCTCTACCTCCGTTACATTGACGACTGCTTTGGGGCCACCTCCTGCACCCACACACAACTGACTGACTTCATCCACTTCACCACCAACTTCCATCCGACACTCCAATACACGTGGACCATTTCTGACACTTCCCTACCATTCCTTGACCTCACCATCTCCATCGCAGGGGACAGACTTCTGACCGACATACACTACAAACCCACTGACTCACATGGCTATCTGGACTACACGTCTTCCCACCCTGCCCCCTGTAAAGACTCCATCCCCTACTCCCAATTCCTCCGTCTACGCCGCATCTGTTCCCAGGATGAGACGTTCCACACCAGGGCATCGGAAATGTCCTCGCTCTTCAGGGAACGGGGATTCCTCTCCTCCACAAGATGAGGCTCGCACCAGGGTCTCATCCATACCCCGTAACACTGCTCTCTCTCCCCATCCCCGCACTCGCAACAAGGGCAGAGTCCCCCTAGTCCTCACCTTTCACCCCACCAGCCGGCAAATACAACAAATAATCCTCCGCCATTTCCGCCACCTACAACGTGACCCCACCACTCGCCACATCTTACCATCTCCCCCATGTCTGCCTTCTGCAAAGACCGCTCCCATCGCAACTCCTTTGTCAATTCTTCCCTTCCCTCCCGTACCACCCCCTCCCCGGGCACTTTCCATTGCAACCGCAAGAAATGCAACACCTGTTCCTTCACCTCCCCTCTCGACACCATTCAAGGACCCAAGCAGTCGTTACAGGTGCGACAAAGGTTCACCTGTATCTCCTCCAACCTCATCTACTGCATCCGCTGTTCTAGATGTCAGCTGATTTACATCGGTGAGACTAAGCGGAGGTTGGGCGATCGCTTCGCCGAACACCTCCGCTCAGTCCGCAATAACCTACCTGAACTCCCGGTGGCTCAGCACTTCAACTCCCCCTCCCATTCCCAATCCAACCTCTCTGTCCTGGGTCTCCTCCATTGCCAGAGTAAGCAACACCAGAAATTGGAGGAACAGCACCTCATATTCCGCCTGGGTTGCTTGCGTCCGGTTGGCATGAACATTGAATTCTCCCAATTTTGCTAGTCCTTGCTGTCTCCTCCCCTTCCTTAACCCTCGAGCTGTCTCCTCCCATCCCCCCGCCCTCGGGCTCCTCCTCCTCCCTTTTTCCTTCCTGCTTCCCCCCCACCCCCCATCAGTCTGAGGACGGGTTTCGGCCCGAAACGTCGCCTATTTCCTTCGCTCCATAGATGCTGCTGCACCCGCTGAGTTTCTCCAGCATTTTTGTGTATCTAAGAATCTACTGATCTCGGCCTTAAAAATATCCATTGATGGCCTCCACAGCCTTCTGTGGCAATGACTTTCACAAATTCATCCCCCTCTGACTGAAGAAATACCTCCTTATCTCCTTCCTAAAGGAACATCTTTGTCGACATGCCAACAAAGTAGCCTTCCCGGGCTGCTCCCATTTGCCTGTGTTTGGCCCATATCCGTCTAAACCTTTCCAATCCGCACCCCTCACGAAACATTGTTTAAACACTGTAAATCACTTCCTCTGGCAGTTCGTTCCTTGTCCCCTCCACTCTCTGTTGGAAAGGTTGCCCCTGAGGTTGCCCGTAACATCATTCTCCTGTCACCTAGGCCTCTGTCCCCTAGTTGTAGATTCCCCGACAATAGGTGCAGGAGTAGGCCATTCGGCACTTCAAGCCAGCACCGCCATTCAATGTGATCATGGCTGATCATCCCCAATCAGTACCCAGTTCCTGCCTTCTCCCCATATCCCCTGACTCCTCTATCTACAAGAGCCCTATCTAGCTTTCTCTTGAAAGTATCCAGAAAACCGGATCCATCGCCCTCTGAGGCAGAGAATTCCACAGACTCGCAACACTATGTGAAAAAGTGTTTCCTCATCTCCGTTCTAAATGGCTTACCCCTTATTCTTAAACTGTGGCCCCTGGTTCTGGACTCCCCCAACATCGGGAACATGTTTCCTGCCTCTAGTGTATCCAAACCCTTAATAATCTTATATGTTTCAATAAGAGCCCCTCTCACCTTCTAAATTCCAGAAGATACAGGCCCGTACGAAGCTTTTCAAAATGGGCGGTGGCATGACAGGATTTGCTGAACCAGGGTTGGTTTACAGGGCAAGGCCAACGAATGCCTTTGCATTGGTAGAGGTAGAGGTAAATGGCAATATACGTTCAGGAGCACCTGTTCCGTTGTTTTGCACAATCCACAGGCATTACCACTTTCATTTTACTGCACATCTTGTATGTGTATGTGACAAATAGACTTGACTTACCTTGACTTGACGATAAGTGATTTCCTGTTGTTCGCAAACAAGGCACAAGGTAGACGCCAACCACATGATCGCTATATACAAGCCAGGGGTATGCTCGCAACTAGTCAGGGTTAAATCTTCGCCAGCATCCATTCTTATAGAAGGCACAATATTTGTATGTTGGACCCAGTTTAAAGTGATTCTGTAGGAGGTACAGCTACTGAGCATCTGAGGTTGGCAATAGCTGTAGCAGCTTCTTCATTGGTTGTGGTAGAATTAAGGAGAACTAGACCAAGTGCAGGGCTGTTCCCCCAACGTGCGGTTGCTGGGGGGGGGAGGGGGGCGTCATACACATTTACCACCCCCACACACTAACTGCCCCCTCCGCACACGCGCTAACAAAGAGAGAGAGAGAGAGAGAGAGAGACGAGAGAGAGAGTGAGAGAGAGAGGGAGAGAGGAGGGTGGGGGGGACGGAGAGAAGAGAGACTGAGAATGAGAGAGAGAGAGAGGATGGAGAGAGAGAGAGAGAGAGAAAACAGATGGAGAGAGAGAGAGAGATGGGGGGGAAGAGAGACGCGAGAGAGAGGAGGGGGGAGAGAGGAGGGGGGGGGGGAGAGGACGGGCGGGGAGAGAGAGGAGAGGAAGGTGAGGAGGGGGATAAGAAGAGAGCGGAGGGGGGAGAGTAGGGGAGGGGGGAGAGAGAGAGGGCGAGGGGGTTGGTTAGAGAGGGGAGGGGGGCGCGAGGGGCACAGAGGGGGGAGAGAGGGCGGGGCGAGAGGGGAGGAGGAGAGGCAAGGCAAGGCAAGGCAAATTTATTTATATAGCACCATTCGTGCAAACTGCAATTCAAGGTGCTTTACAGGAAAGAAAACATAAAATAGTCAATAATTAAAAATTGCAAAATAAGCAATACGACAAACGTATGAATAATAAAACAACGTCAATGAAACAATAAAACGATTTTAAAAAGCACATAAAAGGGTTAAAATTAGACGGTTAAGATTACCTGCATTTCGGGTTATGGAAAAGCTATATTAAACAACAGTGTTTTTAGGCCTGATTTAAATGCGCTTACAGTTTGTGCACACCTCAGGTGTTCAGGGAGCTTGTTCCACAGGTGTGGAGCATAAAAACCGAATGCTGCTTCAGCCTTTTTAGTTCTGACCCTGGGAACACAGAGTAAACCTGTCCCTGAAGACCTGAGGAGTCTGGGCGCCTCATATACAACAAGTAGGTCAGAGATGTATTTTGGACCAAGACCATTCAGTGCCTTGTAGGTCAGTAACAGAATTTTAAAATCTATCCTCTTACACACAAGGAGCCAGTGCAAAGATTTAAGGACAGGTGTAATGTGGTCCATTTTCTTGGTGTTGGTCAAGACTCTGGCAGCGGCATTTTGGATAAGCTGCAGTTGTTTAATTGATTTTTTATTGAGACCTGTAAAGATGCCATTACAATAATCTAACCTACTAAAAATATATGCATGAACAAGTTTTTCAGTGTCGTCTTTGGATATAAATCCCTTGATTCTTGCTATATTTTTTAGATGGGGAGAGGGGAGGGGGGAGGGGGGGAGAGCGGTGGGTGGGTAGAGAGGTAGGGGGAGAGAGATGGGGGGGAGACAGAGGTGGTTGGGGCAGGGGTGGCTTGTATGAGCGAGGGTGGCGGGGATGAGCGGGTGTTGGCGGGGATGAGCGCGGGGGGGTGGGGGGGGGGGGTGGAGGAAGGTTTGGGCCCCGCGGCAGTGGCGCCTGTTGTTGAGGTCACAGCCGCGGATGGAAACGTTGGACCGGGCGGGCGGACACCCCCCCCCCCCCCCCCATTCCACTACTTACCTGGTGTAGACGCGAGGCATCGCGCTCAATGGCTGAAGCACAAATGGCGGTCTGATCCGGCCCGGGCCCACTGCGCACACGCGGATAGATGGCGTCATTCTGTGCCGCTTCCCCAGCTGCGCAGGCGCGGGCGGGCGCATTTATTTCTCCCCCAGCGGCCGGAGCCAGAATTGCGGGCGATTTTCCCACAAAGTGGAAACGCTGATTGTGCTCCGATTTTTAAAAAAAATTCTGGGGATTTTTTTCTTACTCTGGCGGGAAAAAAGGGGGTGCAGTCGCACCCCCCGGACCCCCCCTACGGACGGCCATGAGGTGTGGACTTTTTTCCCCTCATCCCTGAGCATTCCCTCTTCATGGGTGGGAGGGAAGGGGGGAGGGTGTGAGGGAAGTGGGGTGTGTGATAGGGTGGGTGTGCGGTGGGAGGGGTGTGTGTGGATGGAGAGGTGTAGGAAGGGAGGAGAGGGTGGTGTGGGGAGAGGGGTGTGGAGGAGGAGGGGGCTTGTGGGGAGAGGCGGGGGGGGGGAGGGGGTTTCTGCGTGGGGTGGTGGTTGTGTGGATGGGGGTTGTGTGGGAGGGGTGCGGGTATGTGCGTGTGGGTTGTGTGGGGGGGCGGGTTTGTGGGCAGTGTGGTGTGTGGGTGGAGGGTGTGTGGCGGGGTGGGTGTGTATGCGTGGGGCTTGAGTGGGGGGGAGGGGTGTGTAGTGGGGGGCGAGGTGTGTGTGAGTGGGGGGGGGAGTGAGCTCGGAGAATACATGGGGCAGAGCCATGGAGGAGAGGGGGCATCGTGGGGGAGTAGCCAGGAAGGGGAACCAGAGGGGTAGTGGCTAGAACTGGCGATGCGATGGCGACTCACAGCGGGCGCTGGTCGCTGGTCATTCTCCTTCGCCGGTATCAGAGTCTCCGCTTTCCGTTTGGCAACATCGGTGACATTTCCAACGCTGGGCTGGGCTGTGCTGGGTACCCGACGCTGGGCTGGGCTGGGTACCCGACGCTGGGCTGGCCTACGCTGGGCTGGGCTGGATCGTGTCGGATTTCTGAGGCAGGGCTGGGCTGCTACTTGGGGCTGGGCTGCTGCTTGGGGCTGGGCTGCTGCTTGGGGCTGGGCTGCTGCTTGGGGCTGGGCTGCTTCGGTCCCTCCCATTGGAAACCTCCGCCGGCCATCTTCAGCTCCAGTAAAGACGCGACGCCGCAGGAACAGGGCGAACGTCCCGGAGAGTGACAGGGGAAGAGACTAATCCGCACGGCGCTGACTGGCGGGAGAAGAGATTGATCTGCGCACGCGCTGTTTTAAAGATTTTTAAACCTCGCTAACTTTTACGACATTCAACGGATCAGAATGGAAAATGGTGCATTCACAGCATAGGAGGCCGGCAAGTCAACTGGCAAAAATTCGGAGAGCGATCGCGAACCATTTTTGGTTTGAATAAACAGATTTTTTTTTGTGTTGTAATTCTATACATTTGGGTTTATTATATACTTCTTATGAAAGAGGGATATCGAAAAATATAATTTGTTTTTCAAATTAAAAAAAACAATAAAAAAACAAGGCTCGAAGTCCTGAGAGCAACCCATCGTTTGGAGTTTAGTTGGAGTTGTTGTGTTCAATAGCCTGATGGGTGTTGGGGAGACCATCAACACTTCCCAGGATGGAAATATCAAATAGTAGAGAACATAGATATAAGGGCCAGAGGGGCAAAGCTTAAAGGAGATGTGCAGTGCAGGTTTTTAAATACAGATTTCGGAGAGTTCCTGGAACACACTGCCAGAGTTAGTGGAGGATGCAGATATAATAGTGGCATTTAAGAGACATGTTTAGATCGGCAAATTAATATACATATACATGTACAAAAAATATTATGTGCAGACAGATAAGAGTTGGTCTTGGCATTATGTTCAGCTTCGTTATTTTAGCTACAAAAATCATATGAAGGAACCATTAATTTAAGTTTAATATCGGAATGAGAGATTGCAACCTTCACATGGTCTACCCTGTTTCGACTAATGCAATCAACCCGATGTGCCCAAACAAATAGATCAAATAGAACAAGTTGCTCTATGACTTCAGAATTAAGGGACAGAAGTTTAGGGGTAACATGAGGGGTAACTTCTTTACTCAGAGAGTGGTAGCGGTGTGGAATGAGCTTCCAGTGGAAGTGGTGGCGGCAGGTTCGTTGGTATCATTTAAGAATAAATTGGATAGGCATATGGATGAGAAGGGAATGGAGGGTTATGGTATGAGTGCAGGCAGGTGGGACTAAGGGAAAAATTGTTCGGCGCGGACTTGTAGGGCCGAGATTGCCTGTTTCCGTGCTGTAATTGTTATATGGTTATATGGTTATAAGTTGACCTACAACTTTAGGGTGAGCACGCCATACGCAAGAAGAAGAAAAAGAAGAATTTTAATACCAATTTCTCTCTACTTCTGTCTCTCTAGATGTGAACCATTTTCATCCAAGGACTGTAATTGGTAAATAAGCATAATTAAACTGTTCACAATTTATACATCACTGGTTACTTGTTGCCTATTGACAACCACATGTGCATAGCAATAGTGAATTAGTCAATAATCATCAAAGAAAACTTTCAATAGTCAATTAGTCAATAACCATCATGGAAAAATGTCAAGAGGATTTGGTTTGAATAAATAAAATATTTTTTTGTGTTGTAATTCTATACATTTGGGTATAACCATATAACAATTACAGTTCGTTATATATATTATGAAAGAGGGATATAGAAAAACAAAATTTGTTTTTGATGAAATTTTTCTAGAGAGGGAGTGTTAGAGAGGGAAGCAAAAGGGGTGGAGGAGAGAAGAGGGGGAAGATGGGAGGGGAGGGTCAGGGGAGGAGAGGAGAGGGTAGAGGAGAGGTGACCAGGTCAGGTGGGGAGGGAGGGGAGGAGAGATGAGGGGAGGAGTGGAGAGGAGGGGTGAATGGAGGAGAGGAGAGAGAAGAGGGGAGATGGGAGGGGAGGGTGGAGAGGGGAGAAGAGAGATGGGAGGGGATGAGAAGAGAGTAGAAGAGAGGAGAGGGGAGGGGAGAGGGAGAGGATGTGTGGCGAGGAGGGGGATAGTGGAGAGGAGAGGGGAAGAGGGGAGGGGAGAGGAGAGGAGAGAAGAGAGGAAAGTAAAGGAGAGCAGGAGCGAGAAAAATGGAGGGGAAGTGCGGGAGGTGAAGGGAGGATAGGGGAGAGAAGGGGGAGAGAAGGGAAGGGAGGGGGAGAGGGGAAAGAGTAGAGGCGTGGAGAGTATAGGAAAGGAGAGGAGAGGAGGGGATGAGAGGAGAGGAGGGGAAGGGAGGAGGAGAGGAGTGTGGAGAGGAATGGGGAGTGGAGAAGAGGAGAAAGGATGGGATGAGAAGAGAGGGGAGGAGAGGAGAGGAGAACGGAGAGGGAGGAGAGCGGAGGGGAGGAGAGGTGAAGAGAGAAGATGGGAGAGGAGAGGGGAGGGTAGGAGAGGAGAGGAGACAGAGGAGAGGAGAGGAGAGCAGTAGAGGGGAGAATAGGGGGAGGAGGAGAGAGGAGGAAGGGAAGGGGAGCAGAGGAAAGGAGCAGAAATGTGTTGGGAAGGGATATTTTAAAATAAGGATCACAAAAACTTGGGGGGGGCTGTCCCCCAACTCTCAAAACATGGGGGGACGTGTCCCCTCTGCCCCTTCCCCCCTGGTTTTCCACCCCTGCAGGGGAGAGAGGGGGGGGGGGTTGGAGAGGAGGGGATTACAGGGGAGGGGAGGAGAGGTCAGAGGAGATTGGAGGAGAGAGGAGTGGAGAGGAGAGGATACAATCTCTCACTTGCACCGTTTTACAATTATCTTTGGTGCTGCATTGGTGGGGAGGGGAGAGGGAGGGAGAGGGAGGGGAGGAAAGGTGAGGAGAGAAGTGGAGAGGAGGGGATGAAATGGGTGATGAGAGGAGAGGAGGCAAGAGTTCGGAGGGGGCAAGAGGAGATGATAGGAGGGGAGGGGAGGGAAGGAGATGATAGTAGAGGAGAGGAGAGGAAAGTAGTGGAGCTGAGATGAGCGGAGAGGGGTGGAGAGGGGAGGGGAGTTGAGGAGAGGAGAGGGGAGGTTAAGAGAGGAGACCGGACAACTGGTGGGTAAAGGGAAATAGGGAAAAGTACAGCAGAAGAGGGAACAGGAGGGGATTGAAGGGTAGTGAAGATGGGGGGTAAAGGAGAGGAGTGAGGACTGGAGGAGAGGAGGGGCGAAGGGGTAAGAGAGGGGATGAGGTGCGAGGAGAGGATATGGAAGGAGAGGGGAGGTAGGGGAGAGGTGAGGGGAGGAGGAGATGAGAGGAGTATATGCGGGTAGAGGAGAGGTTAGGGAAGGACAGAAGAGGATAGGAGATGAGGGGAGGAGAGGTGAGGAAGGGAGGGGGAGGGGAGGTGGGTTTGAGAGAAGATGGTAGATGGGAGGCGAGGAGAGGAGAGAAGAGGGCAGAGTAGGGGAGAGGAGAGGAGGAGGGAGAAGAGCTGAGGGGAGTGGTGAGAGGAGAGGGGATGAAGGGAGGGGTGAAGAGGGCAGGAGACAATCTCTCTACCAATGATCTTTGGTGCTGGATATGAGGGGAGGGGAGGGGAGCGGGGAAAAGAGGTGGAGGGAGGAGGGGAGAGGAGAGGGGGAGGGAAGGGAGAGGAGAGGAGAGGAGGAGAGGGAGAGAGAGGAGAGGAGAGGAGAGCCAGGAGAGGAGAGGAGGAGAGGAGAGAGGCGAGGAGAGGAGAGGAGAGAGAGAGGAGAGGAGAGGAGGGAGGGGAGGGGGAGGGGAGGAGAGGGGAGGGAGGGGAGGAGAGAGGAGGAGGAGAGGAGAAGAGAGGAGCGGAGTGGAGGAGGAGAGGAGATGGGAGGAGAGGAGAAGAGAGGAGAGGAGAGGATGAGATGAGATGGGAGGAGAGGAGAGGAGAGGACGAGGAGAGGAGAGGGAAGGAGAGGGGAGGGGAGGAGAGAGGAGAGGAGGAAAGGGGAGGAGAGAGGAGAGGGGAGAAGAGAGGAGGAGAGAGGAGGGGAGGGGAGGGGAGGGGAGGGGAGGGGAGGGGAGGAGATGAGAGGAGAGGAGAGGAGAGGAGAGGAGAGGAGAGGAGAGGAGAGGAGAGGAGAGGAGAGGAGAGGAGAGGAGAGGAGAGGGGAGAGGAAAGGAGCGAAGAGGAGAGGGGAGGAGAGGAGAGGGGAGGGGAGGAGAGGAGAGGAGAGAAGAGGAGAGGAGAGGAGAGGAGAGCGGAGGAGAGGAGAGGGGAGGAGAGGAGGGAGGGGAGGGGAGGGGAGGGGAGGGGAGGGGAGGGGAGGGGAGGGGAGGGGAGGGGAGGGGAGGGGAGGGGAGGAGAGGAGAGGGGAGGAAAGGAGGGGAGGGGAGAGGAGGGGAGGGGAGGGGAGAGGAGGGGAGGGGAGAGGGGAGGGGAGGAGAGGAGGGGAGAGGAGAGGAGGGGAGAGGAGAGGAGAGGAGAGGAGAGGAGAGGAGAGGAGAGGAGAGGAGAGGAGAGGAGAGGAGAGGAGAGGAGAGGAGAGGAGAGGAGAGGAGAGGAGAGGAGAGAGAGGAGAAAAGGAGGAGAAGAATGGTGAAGGGGAGAGGAGAGAGAGATGGAGGGGAGTGGGATATGGGGGGGGTAGAGAGGAGGGGAGGAGAGGAGAGGAAATGAGGGGGGAGTGTGGAGAGGAGAGGGGAGGAGGAGAGAGGAGAGGCGACAATCTCTCACCTAGTCAATATTGCAATTATCTGGTGCTGGATTTGAGGGGGGGAGAGGGAGGGGAGGATGAGTGGAGAGGGAAGGAGTGGAGAGGGGAGGAGTGGAGAGGGGAGGAGAAGAGGGGGGGAGTGGAGAGGGGATGTTATGTATTCGCGCTGGAAAGGGCCATAAATAAGACTCGGAACACATAGGTACAACATGCTTGTTGTAGTGTGATCGCCATCTTGAGTCTCTCCGTGTACAATCGCGCGAGTCATTCAAACATGCGAATCACATTCTCATACACAACACTCCACCCCCTTTAACTTGGAGGCAGGTAACACAATTTCACCTTCACGGTATATGATCTTTTACACAATTATAATTGAATAATACACAGTTCTCCAAGTCGTATTATGAAAGTCATCTTACAGTTAGATCTTACAGTTAGATCATGCATGAAGTAAACTTGGCATTTATGATTTTTTCATGATATTCCACCCATCTTCCTTAAACATGGTGCGGCAAACCAAATAAATGACACATTGCTTTATGTGTTTTCACTTATAAAGCACAGAATCCTCATTTTAGGTGTTCTTTTAGTTCTATTAGACATGCGTCTCTCTGTCTGTGTTGGAATTTGCATGTGACCTGAGATATCAGGCTCTGGTTGTGATGTTGTGTTATCACTATGGGCTAGAGGTTCGTCACTTTCTCAAGTTCTTTCAGAATCTACACCACCGGTTGGAGTAGACAGAACTATCATTGGCTCCTCGCTTGGTTGAACCACTTCTCTTTGCTGGAAGTTGTTGTGCTCGTCACCTTTTGGCAAATATGCTCTCATTTGATCTACATGACGACGCACAACTCTTCCCTCCCTCAACTTTACATTGTACATGACTTCACGGATGACTTCTGCTATCATTCCGTAAAGCCAAGTAGGACCTTCTTGACCATGACATGATCATTCACCTCAAAGGCTCATTCCTTGCTTCCTTGAACTGCTGCCTGTTTCATTGAAGCTTGCTTCCTTCGGACAGATTTGCTGAGATTGGGTCTCAGACTGTCTAGTTTATTGCGGATCTTTCATCTGAACATCAGTTCACTGCGTGACTTTCCAGCCGTTTCTTGAGGCGTGACTTTGTACGTCAACAACAACTTCTGGAGCTTTAGTTCCAGGTCTGATCCTTTTCCTTTCTTCACATCTGCTTTCACCGTCTGTACACCTCTTTCAGCTAGTCCGTTGCTGGACGGGTGTTTGGGTGATGTTTGAATGTGGCAGATGTTGTTGCTGCTGCTGAGGAACCTGGCAAATTCCTCATACACAAACTGTGTACCGTTGTCTGTGACCACTGTAACCCAGGAGATGCAAACAACCGTCTCAGGGTAATAAGGGTAATCACGGGTCCTGCTGCTGTTGTGTGTCTCACCCGCATGGCTTCAATCCATTTGCTGTGATCATCGACCACAATCAGCAAATTCTCCTCGTCGAGGCTGGCAGTCACAATGAATCCTATTCCACGGTCTCTCAGGAAACTCTCGTGGATGGATCTGAGCTGCAATGTTGACTCTGCTGAAAGCTTGGACAATTTCTCACCTGTTGTTCCAACTCTTTGTTGATTCCTGGCCCCCATACGTATGATCTTGCCAATGCCTTAATTTTCACAATGCCAGGGTGTGTGCTATGCAGTTCTTCAAGGATTCTAGTCCTCATCTCCAGATTATCTGGAATGACCACTCGTGATCCCCACAGGATTATGTCATCCTCCACTGACAGCTCTTCTTTCTTGCTGGCAAAGGGCTTTACTTCTTCTGGAAGAATCCTTGCTCTTGGCCATCCTTCCACGATGTGGTTCTTCACTTTGGAAAGAACTCTGTCCTTCTTGGTGGCTCTCTTCACTTCCTGTGCATCAACAGGGCGTGTGTCCAGATCGGTGAGCAAGTTGAAGTGTGCCTCTGGTGCTTCATCGAGCTCCGCGAGCTCAGGATGATTCCATGAAGACTCTTCTTCGTGGATCGGAAAGCGCGACAACGCATTTGCATTCTGGTGTTGCCTTCTTGCCTTCTCGATGGACTATCTTGTAACTGTAGGCAGACAGTGTTATATGGTATCTTGCTACGTGAGCAGAGGCCATTGGGCTGGCAGGCTTGTGGTCTCCAAAGAATCCCATCAGAGGTTTGTGATCAGTCACAATGGTGAAAGACCTCCCTTGTAGCTGCCTGTGGAACTTCTTCCGTCCAAAGTTATGGATGAACCCCCCTTTTCATATTATGCGTCGTTCACTTTGCTGGGCTTGAGAGTGAGTGAAGCAAAAGCTATCGGATGTTCTTGTCCATCTGAATCCACATGGCTTATCACAACACCTAAGCCATAGGGGCTTGCATCAGTTTGGAGCAAGATTGTTTTGGCTGGATCGTAATGCATCAGCACACTATCACTCTGAAGAAGACACTTGGATCTCTGGAATGCCTGCTCTTGTTCCTTTCCCCATGTGAACTTGGGATCAGGCTTGCTGCTTCTCCTCCCACTCTTTGAATCTGCTGATCTGTACTCATCATTCAGCATTAGAATCAACGGTGCAATCTCCTGTGACAGGTTGGGAATAAACTTCCTGTAATACCCAAGTAAGCTGAGGTGTGCCTGGAGTTGGCTTTGGTTCACAGGCCACTTTGCTTCCCCCACCGCTTCAACTTTGTCTTGAAGAGGATGAAGACCATTCTTGTTCAGTCGATGTCTGAGATATTCGACTGACTTACATCAGTGCACACTTCTCTTTCTTCAGACGTAACCCGCTGGTCTCAAGTCTTCACAGGATCACTTCCAGGTTCCTGAGGTGCTCTTCGTCAGTCCTTCCGCTGATGATGATATCATCCAGATACGGCTTGCACATGGGAATATCCGCTAGCAGGCTCCCCGTTGTTCTCTGGAGCATGGCTGGTGCGCTGGATATCCCAAAGTGTAACCTGGTATACTCGAAGAGACCTTTGTGTGTATTGATTGTGCTCAACTTCCGAGCATCAGTGTCTAACTCTATCTGATGATAGGCATGGGAGAGGTCTAGTTTAGAGAACTTTGCTCCTCATTCTAGTTCCTGCAGGAGATCCTCCAACGTTGGAAGTGGATACTGTTCCACTTTCAGCAACTTATTTGCTGTGAGCTTGTAATTGCCACATATTCTCATGCTCCCATCCGGTTTCGTAACATCTATGATCGGCCATGCGAAATATGTTGTTTTCACCAGCTTGCTAATGCCATCCTGCAACAAGTCATCCAATCTGCTTTCTAGCAGCATATGAAACATGGGCTGCCTTGTAAAACTTTGCCCCACTGTTTTCATCTTGTGGATACACTTTGGCTTGGTATCCCTTCAGTACTCCATGGGTGCCGTTATCAAACAGCTTGGCGTGCTTGTAGAGTATTGAGCTCATGGCATTTTGCACTACTGGGTGGGCTTAGGCTTGAATCCGTCGTGTTCTGGCTCGCCATATTTTTTTTATTTTTAATATATTTTTTTATTAAAGGTAATCAATTACAATGCTTCAAACAACTTTATATCAAATTAATTCAATTTGCATTAAGTAAAACACTAGTAATACTTATCTACTATTTTTTTAGAAATAATGATAGAGAAAGAATAGAACAGTTATAAATCATTAAGAGAGTGATTAAATAATAATTTGATTATATATAAGAAATAAAAGAGAAACGAAAAAAAAAAAAAAAAAAAAAAAAATTTTTAGTAACCACAATATGTATTATTAATAACACTACTACAAGTGATAGTATCAATAAAGACATATATGTAATTCCAATATAAAAATGAATTATTCTCACCAAATCCCGCAGGGTGCACGCCGAGCTGTGTTGCCAAGAACAGCTACTTCTCTAAATACTGTATATATGGAGACCATATCTGTTCAAAAGAATTATACTTGTCCAATAGGACAAATCTAATTCTTTCCAGATGTAACGTCTCCATCATCTCTGTTGCCCACATTTTGGTTGTGGGGGATAATGTTCCCTTCCAAAATTTCAATATGATTTTTTTTCCAATTATCAAACAGTAATCAAAGAAATTTCTTTGATTTACTGTAAGTGATAGATGTAAATCCGGAATTCCAAATATTATTAGCTTTGGGTTAGGGTCCAATTTAACTTTGATGACTTCAGAAATAACTTTAAAAATTTCTGTCCAGTAATAATTCAATTTAGGACATGTAACGAAACTATGTATTAAATTTGCCTCTGCTTTCTTGCACTTATCACAAATAGCGGAGAGATTCGGAAAAATACTATTTAATTTAGTTTTCGAATAATGTAACCTATATAATACTTTAAATTGTATCAGTATATGTCTGGCGTTTAATGAACACGGTGTATTCGTTGTAGACTTTCTTCCCAGTTTTCTTTTGTTATAGCCAATCCCATTTCATTTTCCCATGCTTGACGATATACTTCCGTTATTGGATTCTCCTTATCCAAAATGATGTTATATATATAGGCTATTAATTTTTCTGTATTTGGATATAAATTAAACAGTTCGTCTAACAATCCTGCTTCTTTATTTTTATAATCTTGTGTATTGGATTTAATATAATCTCTAATTTGTAAATACCTAAACAAATGTTGTGGAGACAATCCATAAATATCTTGTAACTCCTGGAATAAAAGAAATTTTCCTTTTCTATACAGGTGTTCTATCCTTGTAATTCCTAAATCATCCCATTGTTTAAACCCCCCATCTAATATAGCAGGTTTTAAACGATGGATTATTCATAATTGGTAATCTAAATGAGAGATTATCCAAGTGTAGAGTCTTAACTATTTGTTTCCAAATACGTCTATTATTATATATTATTAGGTTGTCTTTATAATATTTTTTTTGTACTTCCGTTGGTGCAAAAATTATCGAACCTACATTGAAAGGTAGACAGTCCTCCTTTTCTATATTTAACCATGTCGGTTCATGATCCATATTTACCCACCAGAAATTCATATTCTTAATCTGAACAGCCCAAAAATAATATAAAAAGTTTGGAAGTGCTAATCCTCCATTTATCTTAGCTTTGCATAGATGTTTTTTATTTATTCTGTGATTTTTATAATCCCAATAAAGCTATTGACAATATTATCAATTTAAAAAAAAAAGTTTTCGGAAGAAAAAAAGGAATAGCCTGAAACAAATATAACAACTGCGGTAGAAATACCATCTTTATGGCACTATTCTACCAATCATGGATATAGGAAGTGTTTTCCAATATAAAATATTTTTTCTAAGTTTATCTAATAGTTGAGGATAGTTGGATTTATTAATGAGTTATGAGTTTTAGTTACGTTAATCCCCTAAATATTTAAGTTTGTCTGTAACTACTTTTAATGGGTATTGTTGTAATGTATTTAGATTATTCCTGTTATTGGCATAATCTCGCTTTTATCCCAATTAATCCTATACCCAGAAAATGCACCAAACTTAGTTATAATGTTTAGCAGGTTGGGAATACTAATTTCCGGTTTTGTAATATAAATCAAAACATCATCTGCATATAAAGAAATTTTATTCATTGTTGTATCAGTATTATAGCCATATATTTCAGGTTCAGATCTAATTTTTTCCGCCAATGGTTCTATCACCAATGCGAACAATAAGGGTGATAACGGACATCCCTGTCTGCATCCCCTAGAGAGTTTGAATTTGGCTGATAAAATTTGGTTAGTCAAAATTCTTGCCATAGGATTCGAGTATAAAATTCTTACCCATTTACAAATCTATCCCCCAATTGAAACTTTTCCATTATATTAAATAAATACATCCATTCCACCTGATCAAACGCTTTTTCTGCATCTAGTGATATAACCGCTAGTTCCGTATCTCGTATTCTTTTTGAATATATAATATTAAACAAACGTCTGAGATTATGGGATGAGTAACGTTTTGGGATAAAACCTGTTTGATCATAATGTATTAATTTAGAGATCACTAAACTTAATCTCCTAGATAAGACCTTAGTTAATATTTTTTTGGTCTGTATTTAAAAGGGCAATCGCTCTATATGATCCAGGATCTTCCAAATCCTTATCTACTTTAGGGATGAGTGTAATTGTGGATTCATTTAAAGATTCTGGTAATTTTCCTTGGTCATATGCATATCTATACATTATTTGTAATCTTGGGGAAATCAGATCTTGAAATTTTTTATAAAATTCTGCACTCAGGCCATCTGGGCCCGCTGCTTTTCCGTTCTTTAGCGAATAATTGATTCTATAATATCTTTTACTGTTATTTCAGCATTTAACAATTCTCTACCTTCCTGATCTAAGCTATTGATTTGACATTCTTGTAAAAATATTTCCATACTATCTGTTTGTCCTGTTAGTTTTGACGAATAAAGATTTTTATAATATTGTAAAAATCTATCATTAATATCTTTTGGAGTAATTAATATATTTCCATACTCAGATCTAATTCCGTGTATCATCTTCTCATCTTCTAATTTTCTAAGCTGTCGTGCTAGTAATTTTTGTGGCTTATCTCCAAATTCAAAATACACTTGCTTAGTTTGTTGAAAAAGTTTAATCACTTGATTAGAATATATTTTATTTAATCTATATTTTACTGATGCAATTTTATTACTTAACTCTTTGGAAGGCTGTTTTATATTTTCATTATCTAGACGTTTTATCTCATTTTCTAAATTTTGTTCTATTTTTCGATTTTCTTTATTGAGATGTGCTTGTGCGGATATTATTGCGCCACGCATGAATGCCTTAAATGTGTCCCAAAATAGTGATGGAGAAGTTTCAGGATTATCATTAGTTTCAAAAATAATTAATCTGATCCATCACATATTTACAACAGTCATTGTCCTTTAATATCTGAGGGTTTAAATCTCCAGGTAGTAGTTTTATTAGATATATCTTTTAATTTTATCTTAAATGTTAATGGCGCATGATCCGAGATGATAATATTATGATATTTTGCATCATACGTAAAAGGAAGTAATTTAGAATCTATTAAAAAATAATCTATCCTCGAATAGGTTCCATGTACGGGCGAGAAAAAAGAATATTCTCGTCCGGATGGATTATCTAACCTCCAGATGTCTTTAATATTAGATGTATTGATAAAAGCATTTATGAATTTACTTGATTTCGAGGCAGCTTTCCTTTTTGCAGCTGATCTATCTAGATAATTATCTAAAGTACAATTTAAATCACCTCCAATTATTAAATTGTGTTGAGTGGATATAGGAATATTATTAAATATTTTCTTAAAAAATAATGGATTATCAAAATTAGGGTCATATATATTCATTAAAATTACCTTTTTTGAATATAATTCCCCTGTAATTATTACATATCTGCCTTCTTTATCCTCTATAATAGAACTTTGTATGAAAGGTATACCTTTGCGAATAATTATTGCAACTCCTCTAGATTTATGAATAAATGTAGAATGATACACCTTAGAATCCATTTAGCTGTTAATCTATGTTGAGCATCTTTTTTAAGATGAGTCTCTTGAAGGAAAATGACATCTGTCTTCAATCTGTTCAACTGAGCTAACACCTTTCCCCTTTTAATTGGTTCATTAATTCCTTTTACATTCCAACTGCAGAAGGTTACTCCATCACCCCCAGTCTTCACCTTTATATCATGCATTTTACTATTAGGGCGGCTTTTTTTGGAGTAGCCTTCTTGACTCACCCAGCTCCCCGTTGCACCCGGACATCAATCCAATGAGAATTTCTTTCCACCTTAATCCACATCTATGTCTTCTTAAACTAAATACACAATATCCTTCACATCTACATTCAAATAATATATAATATAAGATCAATAAAAAACAAAAACAATAAGAAATATCAATAATAAAAAAAAGTAAAGGGTGTTAATAGGGTGCTCAGAAAAAAAGAAACTACACTTGTATAGTGTGTAGTATGTGAAGGTGAAAGCCACACTAACGTGGCCATTAATCTAAAGACTTCCGTTTTTTTAATAAAAAAAAGATGTGATTTATACCAGCTCCTATCTCAAATGCTATATATATTGGGGTGGGGTACTAACTTTATATACTTAGTACTTAGTAATTATTTCTATTATTCATATTACTATTTGCTAATTACTAATATCAATTGTATTTAATACTATAATATGTAATACTATTATCATGGAATAATTAAATATTTTCTAATAATTAATACAGAACTACTACTAAATGCCCATTATTCCACTTCCTTCTAAGTGAGTATTTCATAACCACAGGTCGATGATAAAAGTTCAGTCCTCTCCTTCTCCCTCGGGTTCTTCCTCCGCATCTTCTCTCTCTTCATCTTCTGGCTTTCTGCTGTATGCCTCGGGCGAATTTCAATGCTTCAGTATGCTTAACGAAACGATATTCCTTGTCATCATAAGTTACTCTCAGTATTGCTGGGTACATCAAGCCATATCTCAGATTCTTAGTATTCTGTACATTCCTCAGGATACCTTTTGTTTCTTTAAATAGTGCTCTTTTTCTTGGCCACTTCTGCTGGGAAGTCTCTAAAAATACTGATGTTGTCTCCCTCGTATTTCAGGTTTCTCTTTTTTATTATTATCTCATCATTTCTTCGAAGACATGGTCAAAGGCCACTTTTACAATCATTTGTCTGGGCGATTGAACCTATCCCAGGGGCCCGTCTTAGAGCCCTATGTGCACGGCCTCAACAGGGGTTCATGATCCAAATTCAAAATATCCATTAAAAGTTTTTGCAACAAATTTTCGAGGATCTTGACTCCCCCTCACGACCTTCGCTCAGACCAACTATACGCAAATTTTTGACAGCA